>NW_028246967.1:0-20179 GCF_964263255.1 Lissotriton vulgaris
TGCACTTTTAACCATTCCATAAATCTTGTGTTTTGGGCCCCTGGAAGCATGAAAATCACTTTAAACATGCTAATTTTAGCTCTAACACTGATGATCGACCTACAAATGTGAACTGACGTTCAAAAATAAAACATTTGAAAACGGACCATTTTCCACATTTCTGAAGCATGACGTAATGGGGGGGTGTTATCTCTTTTTTGTCGAAAATCAGCCGTTTTTGCTCGAACATTAAATGCCTCCAAATGGTATTTAATTAACTTCCCGAGCCCCTGGAAGCATGAAAATCACTTTAAACATGCTAATTTTAGCTCTAACACTGATGATCCACCTACAAATGTGAACTGACGTTCAAAAATAAAACATTTGAAAACGGACCATTTTCCACATTTCTGAAGCATGACGTAATGGGGGGTGTTATCTCTTTTGTCGAAAATCAGCCGTTTTGCTCGAACATTAAATGCCTCCAAATGGTATTTAATTAACTTCCCGAGCCCCTGGAAGCATGAAAATCACTTTAAACATGCTAATTTTAGCTCTAACACTGATGATCCACCTACAAATGTGAACTGACGTTCAAAAATAAAACATTTGAAAACGGACCATTTTCCACATTTCTGAAGCATGACGTAATGGGGGGGTGTTATCTCTATTGTCGAAAATCAGCCGTTTTTGCTCGAACATTAAATGCCTCCAAATGGTATTTAATTAACTTCCCGGGGTGAAGAAACCCTTTTTGAGAACTCAGAGTGAGTAAATTGGCCATTTTCATGCACTTTTAACCATTCCATAAATCTTGTGTTTTGGGCCCCTGGAAGCATGAAAATCACTTTAAACATGCTAATTTTAGCTCTAACACTGATGATCCACCTACAAATGTGAACTGACGTTCAAAAATAAAACATTTGAAAACGGACCATTTTCCACATTTCTGAAGCATGACGTAATGGGGGGGTGTTATCTCTTTTGTCGAAAATCAGCCGTTTTTGCTCGAACATTAAATGCCTCCAAATGGTATTTAATTAACTTCCCGGGGTGAAGAAACCCTTTTTGAGAACTCAGAGTGAGTAAATTGGCCATTTTCATGCACTTTTAACCATTCCATAAATCTTGTGTTTTGGGCCCCTGGAAGCATGAAAATCACTTTAAACATGCTAATTTTAGCTCTAACACTGATGATCCACCTACAAATGTGAACTGACGTTCAAAAATAAAACATTTGAAAACGGGCCATTTTCCACATTTCTGAAGCATGACGTAATGGGGGGGTGTTATCTCTTTTGTCGAAAATCAGCCGTTTTTGCTCGAACATTAAATGCCTCCAAATGGTATTTAATTAACTTCCCGGGGTGAAGAAACCCTTTTTGAGAACTCAGAGTGAGTAAAATTGGCCATTTTCATGCACTTTTAACCATTCCATAAATCTTGTGTTTTGGGCCCCTGGAAGCATGAAAATCACTTTAAACATGCTAATTTTAGCTCTAACACTGATGATCCACCTACAAATGTGAACTGACGTTCAAAAATAAAACATTTGAAAACGGACCATTTTCCACATTTCTGAAGCATGACGTAATGGGGGGGTGTTATCTCTTTTGTCGGAAATCAGCCGTTTTGCTCGAACATTAAATGCCTCCAAATGGTATTTAATTAACTTCCCGAGCCCCTGGAAGCATGAAAATCACTTTAAACATGCTAATTTTAGCTCTAACACTGATGATCCACCTACAAATGTGAACTGACGTTCAAAAATAAAACATTTGAAAACGGACCATTTTCCACATTTCTGAAGCATGACGTAATGGGGGGTGTTATCTCTTTTGTCGAAAATCAGCCGTTTTTGCTCGAACATTAAATGCCTCCAAATGGTATTTAATTAACTTCCCGGGGTGAAGAAACCCTTTTTGAGAACTCAGAGTGAGTAAATTGGCCATTTTCATGCACTTTTAACCATTCCATAAATCTTGTGTTTTGGGCCCCTGGAAGCATGAAAATCACTTTAAACATGCTAATTTTAGCTCTAACACTGATGATCCACCTACAAATGTGAACTGACGTTCAAAAATAAAACATTTGAAAACGGACCATTTTCCACATTTCTGAAGCATGACGTAATGAGGGGGTGTTATCTCTTTTGTCGAAAATCAGCCGTTTTTGCTCGAACATTAAATGCCTCCAAATGGTATTTAATTAACTTCCCGAGCCCCTGGAAGCATGAAAATCACTTTAAACATGCTAATTTTAGCTCTAACACTGATGATCCACCTACAAATGTGAACTGACGTTCAAAAATAAAACATTTGAAAACGGACCATTTTCCACATTTCTGAAGCATGACGTAATGGGGGGGTGTTATCTCTTTTGTCGAAAATCAGCCGTTTTTGCTCGAACATTAAATGCCTCCAAATGGTATTTAATTAACTTCCCGGGGTGAAGAAACCCTTTTTGAGAACTCAGAGTGAGTAAATTGGCCATTTTCATGCACTTTTAACCATTCCATAAATCTTGTGTTTTGGGCCCCTGGAAGCATGAAAATCACTTTAAACATGCTAATTTTAGCTCTAACACTGATGATCCACCTACAAATGTGAACTGACGTTCAAAAATAAAACATTTGAAAACGGACCATTTTCCACATTTCTGAAGCATGACGTAATGGGGGGGTGTTATCTCTTTTGTCGAAAATCAGCCGTTTTTGCTCGAACATTAAATGCCTCCAAATGGTATTTAATTAACTTCCCGGGGTGAAGAAACCCTTTTTGAGAACTCAGAGTGAGTAAATTGGCCATTTTCATGCACTTTTAACCATTCCATAAATCTTGTGTTTTGGGCCCCTGGAAGCAAGAAAATCACTTTAAACATGCTAATTTTAGCTCTAACACTGATGATCCACCTACAAATGTGAACTGACGTTCAAAAATAAAACATTTGAAAACGGACCATTTTCCACATTTCTGAAGCATGACGTAATGGGGGGGTGTTATCTCTTTTGTCGAAAATCAGCCGTTTTTGCTCGAACATTAAATGCCTCCAAATGGTATTTAATTAACTTCCCGGGGTGAAGAAACCCTTTTTGAGAACTCAGAGTGAGTAAATTGGCCATTTTCATGCACTTTTAACCATTCCATAAATCTTGTGTTTTGGGCCCCTGGAAGCATGAAAATCACTTTAAACATGCTAATTTTAGCTCTAACACTGATGATCCACCTACAAATGTGAACTGACGTTCAAAAATAAAACATTTGAAAACGGACCATTTTCCACATTTCTGAAGCATGACGTAATGGGGGGGTGTTATCTCTTTTGTCGAAAATCAGCCGTTTTTGCTCGAACATTAAATGCCTCCAAATGGTATTTAATTAACTTCCCGGGGTGAAGAAACCCTTTTTGAGAACTCAGAGTGAGTAAATTGGCCATTTTCATGCACTTTTAACCATTCCATAAATCTTGTGTTTTGGGCCCCTGGAAGCATGAAAATCACTTTAAACATGCTAATTTTAGCTCTAACACTGATGATCCACCTACAAATGTGAACTGACGTTCAAAAATAAAACATTTGAAAACGGACCATTTTCCACATTTCTGAAGCATGACGTAATGGGGGGGTGTTATCTCTTTTGTCGAAAATCAGCCGTTTTTGCTCGAACATTAAATGCCTCCAAATGGTATTTAATTAACTTCCCGAGCCCCTGGAAGCATGAAAATCACTTTAAACATGCTAATTTTAGCTCTAACACTGATGATCCACCTACAAATGTGAACTGACGTTCAAAAATAAAACATTTGAAAACGGACCATTTTCCACATTTCTGAAGCATGACGTAATGGGGGGGTGTTATCTCTTTTGTCGAAAATCAGCCGTTTTTGCTCGAACATTAAATGCCTCCAAATGGTATTTAATTAACTTCCCGAGCCCCTGGAAGCATGAAAATCACTTTAAACATGCTAATTTTAGCTCTAACACTGATGATCCACCTACAAATGTGAACTGACGTTCAAAAATAAAACATTTGAAAACGGACCATTTTCCACATTTCTGAAGCATGACGTAATGGGGGGGTGTTATCTCTTTTGTCGAAAATCAGCCGTTTTTGCTCGAACATTAAATGCCTCCAAATGGTATTTAATTAACTTCCCGAGCCCCTGGAAGCATGAAAATCATTTTAAACATGCTAATTTTAGCTCTAACACTGATGATCCACCTACAAATGTGAACTGACGTTCAAAAATAAAACATTTGAAAACGGACCATTTTCCACATTCCTGAAGCATGACGTAATGGGGGGGTGTTATCTCTTTTGTCGAAAATCAGCCGTTTTTGCTCGAACATTAAATGCCTCCAAATGGTATTTAATTAACTTCCCGGGTGAAGAAACCCTTTTTGAGAACTCAGAGTGAGTAAATTGGCCATTTTCATGCACTTTTAACCATTCCATAAATCTTGTGTTTTGGGCCCCTGGAAGCATGAAAATCACTTTAAACATGCTAATTTTAGCTCTAACACTGATGATCCACCTACAAATGTGAACTGACGTTCAAAAATAAAACATTTGAAAACGGACCATTTTCCACATTTCTGAAGCATGACGTAATGGGGGGGTGTTATCTCTTTTGTCGAAAATCAGCCGTTTTTGCTCGAACATTAAATGCCTCCAAATGGTATTTAATTAACTTCCCGAGCCCCTGGAAGCATGAAAATCACTTTAAACATGCTAATTTTAGCTCTAACACTGATGATCCACCTACAAATGTGAACTGACGTTCAAAAATAAAACATTTGAAAACGGACCATTTTCCACATTTCTGAAGCATGACGTAATGGGGGGGTGTTATCTCTTTTGTCGAAAATCAGCCGTTTTTGCTCGAACATTAAATGCCTCCAAATGGTATTTAATTAACTTCCCGAGCCCCTGGAAGCATGAAAATCACTTTAAACATGCTAATTTTAGCTCTAACACTGATGATCCACCTACAAATGTGAACTGACGTTCAAAAATAAAACATTTGAAAACGGACCATTTTCCACATTTCTGAAGCATGACGTAATGGGGGGGTGTTATCTCTTTTGTCGAAAATCAGCCGTTTTTGCTCGAACATTAAATGCCTCCAAATGGTATTTAATTAACTTCCCGAGCCCCTGGAAGCATGAAAATCACTTTAAACATGCTAATTTTAGCTCTAACACTGATGATCCACCTACAAATGTGAACTGACGTTCAAAAATAAAACATTTGAAAACGGACCATTTTCCACATTTCTGAAGCATGACGTAATGGGGGGGTGTTATCTCTTTTGTCGAAAATCAGCCGTTTTTGCTCGAACATTAAATGCCTCCAAATGGTATTTAATTAACTTCCCGAGCCCCTGGAAGCATGAAAATCACTTTAAACATGCTAATTTTAGCTCTAACACTGATGATCCACCTACAAATGTGAACTGACGTTCAAAAATAAAACATTTGAAAACGGACCATTTTCCACATTTCTGAAGCATGACGTAATGGGGGGGTGTTATCTCTTTTGTCGAAAATCAGCCGTTTTTGCTCGAACATTAAATGCCTCCAAATGGTATTTAATTAACTTCCCGAGCCCCTGGAAGCATGAAAATCACTTTAAACATGCTAATTTTAGCTCTAACACTGATGATCCACCTACAAATGTGAACTGACGTTCAAAAATAAAACATTTGAAAACGGACCATTTTCCACATTTCTGAAGCATGACGTAATGGGGGGGTGTTATCTCTTTTGTCGAAAATCAGCCGTTTTTGCTCGAACATTAAATGCCTCCAAATGGTATTTAATTAACTTCCCGGGGTGAAGAAACCCTTTTTGAGAACTCAGAGTGAGTAAATTGGCCATTTTCATGCACTTTTAACCATTCCATAAATCTTGTGTTTTGGGCCCCTGGAAGCATGAAAATCACTTTAAACATGCTAATTTTAGCTCTAACACTGATGATCCACCTACAAATGTGAACTGACGTTCAAAAATAAAACATTTGAAAACGGACCATTTTCCACATTTCTGAAGCATGACGTAATGGGGGGGTGTTATCTCTTTTGTCGAAAATCAGCCGTTTTTGCTCGAACATTAAATGCCTCCAAATGGTATTTAATTAACTTCCCGGGGTGAAGAAACCCTTTTTGAGAACTCAGAGTGAGTAAATTGGCCATTTTCATGCACTTTTAACCATTCCATAAATCTTGTGTTTTGGGCCCCTGGAAGCATGAAAATCACTTTAAACATGCTAATTTTAGCTCTAACACTGATGATCCACCTACAAATGTGAACTGACGTTCAAAAATAAAACATTTGAAAACGGACCATTTTCCACATTTCTGAAGCATGACGTAATGGGGGGGTGTTATCTCTTTTGTCGAAAATCAGCCGTTTTTGCTCGAACATTAAATGCCTCCAAATGGTATTTAATTAACTTCCCGGGGTGAAGAAACCCTTTTTGAGAACTCAGAGTGAGTAAATTGGCCATTTTCATGCACTTTTAACCATTCCATAAATCTTGTGTTTTGGGCCCCTGGAAGCATGAAAATCACTTTAAACATGCTAATTTTAGCTCTAACACTGATGATCCACCTACAAATGTGAACTGACGTTCAAAAATAAAACATTTGAAAACGGACCATTTTCCACATTTCTGAAGCATGACGTAATGGGGGGGTGTTATCTCTTTTGTCGAAAATCAGCCGTTTTTGCTCGAACATTAAATGCCTCCAAATGGTATTTAATTAACTTCCCAGGGTGAAGAAACCCTTTTTGAGAACTCAGAGTGAGTAAATTGGCCATTTTCATGCACTATTAACCATTCCATAAATCTTGTGTTTTGGGCCCCTGGAAGCATGAAAATCACTTTAAACATGCTAATTTTAGCTCTAACACTGATGATCCACCTACAAATGTGAACTGACGTTCAAAAATAAAACATTTGAAAACGGACCATTTTCCACATTTCTGAAGCATGACGTAATGGGGGGGTGTTATCTCTTTTGTCGAAAATCAGCCGTTTTTGCTCGAACATTAAATGCCTCAAAATGGTATTTAATTAACTTCCCGAGCCCCTGGAAGCATGAAAATCACTTTAAACATGCTAATTTTAGCTCTAACACTGATGATCCACCTACAAATGTGAACTGACGTTCAAAAATAAAACATTTGAAAACGGACCATTTTCCACATTTCTGAAGCATGACGTAATGGGGGGGTGTTATCTCTTTTGTCGAAAATCAGCCGTTTTTGCTCGAACATTAAATGCCTCCAAATGGTATTTAATTAACTTCCCGAGCCCCTGGAAGCATGAAAATCACTTTAAACATGCTAATTTTAGCTCTAACACTGATGATCCACCTACAAATGGGAACTGACGTTCAAAAATAAAACATTTGAAAACGGACCATTTTCCACATTTCTGAAGCATGACGTAATGGGGGGGTGTTATCTCTTTTGTCGAAAATCAGCCGTTTTTGCTCGAACATTAAATGCCTCCAAATGGTATTTAATTAACTTCCCGAGCCCCTGGAAGCATGAAAATCACTTTAAACATGCTAATTTTAGCTCTAACACTGATGATCCACCTACAAATGTGAACTGACGTTCAAAAATAAAACATTTGAAAACGGACCATTTTCCACATTTCTGAAGCATGACGTAATGGGGGGGTGTTATCTCTTTTGTCGAAAATCAGCCGTTTTTGCTCGAACATTAAATGCCTCCAAATGGTATTTAATTAACTTCCCGAGCCCCTGGAAGCATGAAAATCACTTTAAACATGCTAATTTTAGCTCTAACACTGATGATCCACCTACAAATGTGAACTGACGTTCAAAAATAAAACATTTGAAAACGGACCATTTTCCACATTTCTGAAGCATGACGTAATGGGGGGGTGTTATCTCTTTTGTCGAAAATCAGCCGTTTTTGTTCGAACATTAAATGCCTCCAAATGGTATTTAATTAACTTCCCGGGGTGAAGAAACCCTTTTTGAGAACTCAGAGTGAGTAAATTGGCCATTTTCATGCACTTTTAACCATTCCATAAATCTTGTGTTTTGGGCCCCTGGAAGCATGAAAATCACTTTAAACATGCTAATTTTAGCTCTAACACTGATGATCCACCTACAAATGTGAACTGACGTTCAAAAATAAAACATTTGAAAACGGACCATTTTCCACATTTCTGAAGCATGACGTAATGGGGGGGTGTTATCTCTTTTGTCGAAAATCAGCCGTTTTTGCTCGAACATTAAATGCCTCCAAATGGTATTTAATTAACTTCCCGAGCCCCTGGAAGCATGAAAATCACTTTAAACATGCTAATTTTAGCTCTAACACTGATGATCCACCTACAAATGTGAACTGACGTTCAAAAATAAAACATTTGAAAACGGACCATTTTCCACATTTCTGAAGCATGACGTAATGGGGGGGTGTTATCTCTTTTGTCGAAAATCAGCCGTTTTTGCTCGAACATTAAATGCCTCCAAATGGTATTTAATTAACTTCCCGAGCCCCTGGAAGCATGAAAATCACTTTAAACATGCTAATTTTAGCTCTAACACTGATGATCCACCTACAAATGTGAACTGACGTTCAAAAATAAAACATTTGAAAACGGACCATTTTCCACATTTCTGAAGCATGACGTAATGGGGGGGTGTTATCTCTTTTGTCGAAAATCAGCCGTTTTTGCTCGAACATTAAATGCCTCCAAATGGTATTTAATTAACTTCCCGAGCCCCTGGAAGCATGAAAATCACTTTAAACATGCTAATTTTAGCTCTAACACTGATGATCCACCTACAAATGTGAACTGACGTTCAAAAATAAAACATTTGAAAACGGACCATTTTCCACATTTCTGAAGCATGACGTAATGGGGGGGTGTTATCTCTTTTGTCGAAAATCAGCCGTTTTTGCTCGAACATTAAATGCCTCCAAATGGTATTTAATTAACTTCCCGAGCCCCTGGAAGCATGAAAATCACTTTAAACATGCTAATTTTAGCTCTAACACTGATGATCCACCTACAAATGTGAACTGACGTTCAAAAATAAAACATTTGAAAACGGACCATTTTCCACATTTCTGAAGCATGACGTAATGGGGGGGTGTTATCTCTTTTGTCGAAAATCAGCCGTTTTTGCTCGAACATTAAATGCCTCCAAATGGTATTTAATTAACTTCCCGAGCCCCTGGAAGCATGAAAATCACTTTAAACATGCTAATTTTAGCTCTAACACTGATGATCCACCTACAAATGTGAACTGACGTTCAAAAATAAAACATTTGAAAACGGACCATTTTCCACATTTCTGAAGCATGACGTAATGGGGGGGTGTTATCTCTTTTGTCGAAAATCAGCCGTTTTTGCTCGAACATTAAATGCCTCCAAATGGTATTTAATTAACTTCCCGAGCCCCTGGAAGCATGAAAATCACTTTAAACATGCTAATTTTAGCTCTAACACTGATGATCCACCTACAAATGTGAACTGACGTTCAAAAATAAAACATTTGAAAACGGACCATTTTCCACATTTCTGAAGCATGACGTAATGGGGGGGTGTTATCTCTTTTGTCGAAAATCAGCCGTTTTTGCTCGAACATTAAATGCCTCCAAATGGTATTTAATTAACTTCCCGAGCCCCTGGAAGCATGAAAATCACTTTAAACATGCTAATTTTAGCTCTAACACTGATGATCCACCTACAAATGTGAACTGACGTTCAAAAATAAAACATTTGAAAACGGACCATTTTCCACATTTCTGAAGCATGACGTAATGGGGGGGTGTTATCTCTTTTGTCGAAAATCAGCCGTTTTTGCTCGAACATTAAATGCCTCCAAATGGTATTTAATTAACTTCCCGAGCCCCTGGAAGCATGAAAATCACTTTAAACATGCTAATTTTAGCTCTAACACTGATGATCCACCTACAAATGTGAACTGACGTTCAAAAATAAAACATTTGAAAACGGACCATTTTCCACATTTCTGAAGCATGACGTAATGGGGGGGTGTTATCTCTTTTGTCGAAAATCAGCCGTTTTTGCTCGAACATTAAATGCCTCCAAATGGTATTTAATTAACTTCCCGAGCCCCTGGAAGCATGAAAATCTCTTTAAACATGCTAATTTTAGCTCTAACACTGATGATCCACCTACAAATGTGAACTGACGTTCAAAAATAAAACATTTGAAAACTGACCATTTTCCACATTTCTGAAGCATGACGTAATGGGGGGGTGTTATCTCTTTTGTCGAAAATCAGCCGTTTTTGCTCGAACATTAAATGCCTCCAAATGGTATTTAATTAACTTCCCGAGCCCCTGGAAGCATGAAAATCACTTTAAACATGCTAATTTTAGCTCTAACACTGATGATCCACCTACAAATGTGAACTGACGTTCAAAAATAAAACATTTGAAAACGGACCATTTTCCACATTTCTGAAGCATGACGTAATGGGGGGGTGTTATCTCTTTTGTCGAAAATCAGCCGTTTTTGCTCGAACATTAAATGCCTCCAAATGGTATTTAATTAACTTCCCGAGCCCCTGGAAGCATGAAAATCACTTTAAACATGCTAATTTTAGCTCTAACACTGATGATCCACCTACAAATGTGAACTGACGTTCAAAAATAAAACATTTGAAAACGGACCATTTTCCACATTTCTGAAGCATGACGTAATGGGGGGGTGTTATCTCTTTTGTCGAAAATCAGCAGTTTTTGCTCGAACATTAAATGCCTCCAAATGGTATTTAATTAACTTCCCGAGCCCCTGGAAGCATGAAAATCACTTTAAACATGCTAATTTTAGCTTTAACACTGATGATCCACCTACAAATGTGAACTGACGTTCAAAAATAAAACATTTGAAAACGGACCATTTTCCACATTTCTGAAGCATGACGTAATGGGGGGGTGTTATCTCTTTTGTCGAAAATCAGCCGTTTTTGCTCGAACATTAAATGCCTCCAAATGGTATTTAATTAACTTCCCGAGCCCCTGGAAGCATGAAAATCACTTTAAACATGCTAATTTTAGCTCTAACACTGATGATCCACCTACAAATGTGAACTGACGTTCAAAAATAAAACATTTGAAAACGGACCATTTTCCACATTTCTGAAGCATGACGTAATGGGGGGGTGTTATCTCTTTTGTCGAAAATCAGCCGTTTTTGCTCGAACATTAAATGCCTCCAAATGGTATTTAATTAACTTCCCGGGGTGAAGAAACCCTTTTTGAGAACTCAGAGTGAGTAAATTGGCCATTTTCATGCACTTTTAACCATTCCATAAATCTTGTGTTTTGGGCCCCTGGAAGCATGAAAATCACTTTAAACATGCTAATTTTAGCTCTAACACTGATGATCCACCTACAAATGTGAACTGACGTTCAAAAATAAAACATTTGAAAACGGACCATTTTCCACATTTCTGAAGCATGACGTAATGGGGGGGGTGTTATCTCTTTTGTCGAAAATCAGCCGTTTTTGCTCGAACATTAAATGCCTCCAAATGGTATTTAATTAACTTCCCGAGCCCCTGGAAGCATGAAAATCACTTTAAACATGCTAATTTTAGCTCTAACACTGATGATCCACCTACAAATGTGAACTGACGTTCAAAAATAAAACATTTGAAAACGGACCATTTTCCACATTTCTGAAGCATGACGTAATGGGGGGGTGTTATCTCTTTTGTCGAAAATCAGCCGTTTTTGCTCGAACATTAAATGCCTCCAAATGGTATTTAATTAACTTCCCGGGGTGAAGAAACCCTTTTTGAGAACTCAGAGTGAGTAAATTGGCCATTTTCATGCACTTTTAACCATTCCATAAATCTTGTGTTTTGGGCCCCTGGAAGCATGAAAATCACTTTAAACATGCTAATTTTAGCTCTAACACTGATGATCCACCTACAAATGTGAACTGACGTTCAAAAATAAAACATTTGAAAACGGACCATTTTCCACATTTCTGAAGCATGACGTAATGGGGGGTGTTATCTCTTTTGTCGAAAATCAGCCGTTTTTGCTCGAACATTAAATGCCTCCAAATGGTATTTAATTAACTTCCCGAGCCCCTGGAAGCATGAAAATCACTTTAAACATGCTAATTTTAGCTCTAACACTGATGATCCACCTACAAATGTGAACTGACGTTCAAAAATAAAACATTTGAAAACTTGACCATTTTCCACATTTCTGAAGCATGACGTAATGGGGGGGTGTTATCTCTTTTGTCGAAAATCAGCCGTTTTTGCTCGAACATTAAATGCCTCCAAATGGTATTTAATTAACTTCCCGAGCCCCTGGAAGCATGAAAATCACTTTAAACATGCTAATTTTAGCTCTAACACTGATGATCCACCTACAAATGTGAACTGACGTTCAAAAATAAAACATTTGAAAACGGACCATTTTCCACATTTCTGAAGCATGACGTAATGGGGGGGTGTTATCTCTTTTGTCGAAAATCAGCCGTTTTTGCTCGAACATTAAATGCCTCCAAATGGTATTTAATTAACTTCCCGAGCCCCTGGAAGCATGAAAATCACTTTAAACATGCTAATTTTAGCTCTAACACTGATGATCCACCTACAAATGTGAACTGACGTTCAAAAATAAAACATTTGAAAACGGACCATTTTCCACATTTCTGAAGCATGACGTAATGGGGGGGTGTTATCTCTTTTGTCGAAAATCAGCCGTTTTTGCTCGAACATTAAATGCCTCCAAATGGTATTTAATTAACTTCCCGGGGTGAAGAAACCCTTTTTGAGAACTCAGAGTGAGTAAATTGGCCATTTTCATGCACTTTTAACCATTCCATAAATCTTGTGTTTTGGGCCCCTGGAAGCATGAAAATCACTTTAAACATGCTAATTTTAGCTCTAACACTGATGATCCACCTACAAATGTGAACTGACGTTCAAAAATAAAACATTTGAAAACGGACCATTTTCCACATTTCTGAAGCATGACGTAATGGGGGGGTGTTATCTCTTTTGTCGAAAATCAGCCGTTTTTGCTCGAACATTAAATGCCTCCAAATGGTATTTAATTAACTTCCCGAGCCCCTGGAAGCATGAAAATCACTTTAAACATGCTAATTTTAGCTCTAACACTGATGATCCACCTACAAATGTGAACTGACGTTCAAAAATAAAACATTTGAAAACGGACCATTTTCCACATTTCTGAAGCATGACGTAATGGGGGGGTGTTATCTCTTTTGTCGAAAATCAGCCGTTTATGCTCGAACATTAAATGCCTCCAAATGGTATTTAATTAACTTCCCGAGCCCCTGGAAGCATGAAAATCACTTTAAACATGCTAATTTTAGCTCTAACACTGATGATCCACCTACAAATGTGAACTGACGTTCAAAAATAAAACATTTGAAAACGGACCATTTTCCACATTTCTGAAGCATGACGTAATGGGGGGGTGTTATCTCTTTTGTCGAAAATCAGCCGTTTTTGCTCGAACATTAAATGCCTCCAAATGGTATTTTATTAACTTCCCGGGGTGAAGAAACCCTTTTTGAGAACTCAGAGTGAGTAAATTGGCCATTTTCATGCACTTTTAACCATTCCATAAATCTTGTGTTTTGGGCCCCTGGAAGCATGAAAATCACTTTAAACATGCTAATTTTAGCTCTAACACTGATGATCCACCTACAAATGTGAACTGACGTTCAAAAATAAAACATTTGAAAACGGACCATTTTCCACATTTCTGAAGCATGACGTAATGGGGGGGTGTTATCTCTTTTGTCGAAAATCAGCCGTTTTTGCTCGAACATTAAATGCCTCCAAATGGTATTTAATTAACTTCCCGAGCCCCTGGAAGCATGAAAATCACTTTAAACATGCTAATTTTAGCTCTAACACTGATGATCCACCTACAAATGTGAACTGACGTTCAAAAATAAAACATTTGAAAACGGACCATTTTCCACATTTCTGAAGCATGACGTAATGGGGGGTGTTATCTCTTTTGTCGAAAATCAGCCGTTTTTGCTCGAACATTAAATGCCTCCAAATGGTATTTAATTAACTTCCCGGGGTGAAGAAACCCTTTTTGAGAACTCAGAGTGAGTAAATTGGCCATTTTCATGCACTTTTAACCATTCCATAAATCTTGTGTTTTGGGCCCCTGGAAGCATGAAAATCACTTTAAACATGCTAATTTTAGCTCTAACACTGATGATCCACCTACAAATGTGAACTGACGTTCAAAAATAAAACATTTGAAAACGGACCATTTTCCACATTTCTGAAGCATGACGTAATGGGGGGGTGTTATCTCTTTTGTCGAAAATCAGCCGTTTTTGCTCGAACATTAAATGCCTCCAAATGGTATTTAATTAACTTCCCGAGCCCCTGGAAGCATGAAAATCACTTTAAACATGCTAATTTTAGCTCTAACACTGATGATCCACCTACAAATGTGAACTGACGTTCAAAAATAAAACATTTGAAAACGGACCATTTTCCACATTTCTGAAGCATGACGTAATGGGGGGGTGTTATCTCTTTTGTCGAAAATCAGCCGTTTTTGCTCGAACATTAAATGCCTCCAAATGGTATTTAATTAACTTCCCGAGCCCCTGGAAGCATGAAAATCACTTTAAACATGCTAATTTTAGCTCTAACACTGATGATCCACCTACAAATGTGAACTGACGTTCAAAAATAAAACATTTGAAAACGGACCATTTTCCACATTTCTGAAGCATGACGTAATGGGGGGGTGTTATCTCTTTTGTCGAAAATCAGCCGTTTTTGCTCGAACATTAAATGCCTCCAAATGGTATTTAATTAACTTCCCGAGCCCCTGGAAGCATGAAAATCACTTTAAACATGCTAATTTTAGCTCTAACACTGATGATCCACCTACAAATGTGAACTGACGTTCAAAAATAAAACATTTGAAAACGGACCATTTTCCACATTTCTGAAGCATGACGTAATGGGGGGGTGTTATCTCTTTTGTCGAAAATCAGCCGTTTTTGCTCGAACATTAAATGCCTCCAAATGGTATTTAATTAACTTCCCGAGCCCCTGGAAGCATGAAAATCACTTTAAACATGCTAATTTTAGCTCTAACACTGATGATCCACCTACAAATGTGAACTGACGTTCAAAAATAAAACATTTGAAAACGGACCATTTTCCACATTTCTGAAGCATGACGTAATGGGGGGGTGTTATCTCTTTTGTCGAAAATCAGCCGTTTTTGCTCGAACATTAAATGCCTCCAAATGGTATTTAATTAACTTCCCGGGGTGAAGAAACCCTTTTTGAGAACTCAGAGTGAGTAAATTGGCCATTTTCATGCACTTTTAACCATTCCATAAATCTTGTGTTTTGGGCCCCTGGAAGCATGAAAATCACTTTAAACATGCTAATTTTAGCTCTAACACTGATGATCCACCTACAAATGTGAACTGACGTTCAAAAATAAAACATTTGAAAACGGACCATTTTCCACATTTCTGAAGCATGACGTAATGGGGGGGTGTTATCTCTTTTGTCGAAAATCAGCCGTTCTTGCTCGAACATTAAATGCCTCCAAATGGTATTTAATTAACTTCCCGAGCCCCTGGAAGCATGAAAATCACTTTAAACATGCTAATTTTAGCTCTAACACTGATGATCCACCTACAAATGTGAACTGACGTTCAAAAATAAAACATTTGAAAACGGACCATTTTCCACATTTCTGAAGCATGACGTAATGGGGGGGTGTTATCTCTTTTGTCGAAAATCAGCCGTTTTTGCTCGAACATTAAATGCCTCCAAATGGTATTTAATTAACTTCCCGAGCCCCTGGAAGCATGAAAATCACTTTAAACATGCTAATTTTAGCTCTAACACTGATGATCCACCTACAAATGTGAACTGACGTTCAAAAATAAAACATTTGAAAACGGACCATTTTCCACATTTCTGAAGCATGACGTAATGGGGGGGTGTTATCTCTTTTGTCGAAAATCAGCCGTTTTTGCTCGAACATTAAATGCCTCCAAATGGTATTTAATTAACTTCCCGAGCCCCTGGAAGCATGAAAATCACTTTAAACATGCTAATTTTAGCTCTAACACTGATGATCCACCTACAAATGTGAACTGACGTTCAAAAATAAAACATTTGAAAACGGACCATTTTCCACATTTCTGAAGCATGACGTAATGGGGGGGTGTTATCTCTTTTGTCGAAAATCAGCCGTTTTTGCTCGAACATTAAATGCCTCCAAATGGTATTTAATTAACTTCCCGAGCCCCTGGAAGCATGAAAATCACTTTAAACATGCTAATTTTAGCTCTAACACTGATGATCCACCTACAAATGTGAACTGACGTTCAAAAATAAAACATTTGAAAACGGACCATTTTCCACATTTCTGAAGCATGACGTAATGGGGGGGTGTTATCTCTTTTGTCGAAAATCAGCCGTTTTTGCTCGAACATTAAATGCCTCCAAATGGTATTTAATTAACTTCCCGAGCCCCTGGAAGCATGAAAATCACTTTAAACATGCTAATTTTAGCTCTAACACTGATGATCCACCTACAAATGTGAACTGACGTTCAAAAATAAAACATTTGAAAACGGACCATTTTCCACATTTCTGAAGCATGACGTAATGGGGGGGTGTTATCTCTTTTGTCGAAAATCAGCCGTTTTTGCTCGAACATTAAATGCCTCCAAATGGTATTTAATTAACTTCCCGAGCCCCTGGAAGCATGAAAATCACTTTAAACATGCTAATTTTAGCTCTAACACTGATGATCCACCTACAAATGTGAACTGACGTTCAAAAATAAAACATTTGAAAACGGACCATTTTCCACATTTCTGAAGCATGACGTAATGGGGGGGTGTTATCTCTTTTGTCGAAAATCAGCCGTTTTTGCTCGAACATTAAATGCCTCCAAATGGTATTTAATTAACTTCCCGGGGTGAAGAAACCCTTTTTGAGAACTCAGAGTGAGTAAATTGGCCATTTTCATGCACTTTTAACCATTCCATAAATCTTGTGTTTTGGGCCCCTGGAAGCATGAAAATCACTTTAAACATGCTAATTTTAGCTCTAACACTGATGATCCACCTACAAATGTGAACTGACGTTCAAAAATAAAACATTTGAAAACGGACCATTTTCCACATTTCTGAAGCATGACGTAATGGGGGGGTGTTATCTCTTTTGTCGAAAATCAGCCGTTTTTGCTCGAACATTAAATGCCTCCAAATGGTATTTAATTAACTTCCCGAGCCCCTGGAAGCATGAAAATCACTTTAAACATGCTAATTTTAGCTCTAACACTGATGATCCACCTACAAATGTGAACTGACGTTCAAAAATAAAACATTTGAAAACGGACCATTTTCCACATTTCTGAAGCATGACGTAATGGGGGGGTGTTATCTCTTTTGTCGAAAATCAGCCGTTTTTGCTCGAACATTAAATGCCTCCAAATGGTATTTAATTAACTTCCCGAGCCCCTGGAAGCATGA
The DNA here is from genome assembly GCF_964263255.1 of Lissotriton vulgaris. NCBI lineage: Eukaryota > Metazoa > Chordata > Amphibia > Caudata > Salamandridae > Lissotriton > Lissotriton vulgaris. Next base: position 17,541 of record NW_028246967.1, read on the forward strand.
AAATCACTTTAAACATGCTAATTTTAGCTCTAACACTGATGATCCACCTACAAATGTGAACTGACGTTCAAAAATAAAACATTTGAAAACGGACCATTTCCCACATTTCTGAAGCATGACGTAATGGGGGGGTGTTATCTCTTTTGTCGAAAATCAGCCGTTTTTGCTCGAACATTAAATGCCTCCAAATGGTATTTAATTAACTTCCAGAGCCCCTGGAAGCATGAAAATCACTTTAAACATGCTAATTTTAGCTCTAACACTGATGATCCACCTACAAATGTGAACTGACGTTCAAAAATAAAACATTTGAAAACGGACCATTTTCCACATTTCTGAAGCATGACGTAATGGGGGGGTGTTATCTCTTTTGTCGAAAATCAGCCGTTTTTGCTCGAACATTAAATGCCTCCAAATGGTATTTAATTAACTTCCCGAGCCCCTGGAAGCATGAAAATCACTTTAAACATGCTAATTTTAGCTCTAACACTGATGATCCACCTACAAATGTGAACTGACGTTCAAAAATAAAACATTTGAAAACGGACCATTTTCCACATTTCTGAAGCATGACGTAATGGGGGGGTGTTATCTCTTTTGTCGAAAATCAGCCGTTTTTGCTCGAACATTAAATGCCTCCAAATGGTATTTAATTAACTTCCCGGGGTGAAGAAACCCTTTTTGAGAACTCAGAGTGAGTAAATTGGCCATTTTCATGCACTTTTAACCATTCCATAAATCTTGTGTTTTGGGCCCCTGGAAGCATGAAAATCACTTTAAACATGCTAATTTTAGCTCTAACACTGATGATCCACCTACAAATGTGAACTGACGTTCAAAAATAAAACATTTGAAAACGGACCATTTTCCACATTTCTGAAGCATGACGTAATGGGGGGGTGTTATCTCTTTTGTCGAAAATCAGCCGTTCTTGCTCGAACATTAAATGCCTCCAAATGGTATTTAATTAACTTCCCGAGCCCCTGGAAGCATGAAAATCACTTTAAACATGCTAATTTTAGCTCTAACACTGATGATCCACCTACAAATGTGAACTGACGTTCAAAAATAAAACATTTGAAAACGGACCATTTTCCACATTTCTGAAGCATGACGTAATGGGGGGGTGTTATCTCTTTTGTCGAAAATCAGCCGTTTTTGCTCGAACATTAAATGCCTCCAAATGGTATTTAATTAACTTCCCGAGCCCCTGGAAGCATGAAAATCACTTTAAACATGCTAATTTTAGCTCTAACACTGATGATCCACCTACAAATGTGAACTGACGTTCAAAAATAAAACATTTGAAAACGGACCATTTTCCACATTTCTGAAGCATGACGTAATGGGGGGGTGTTATCTCTTTTGTCGAAAATCAGCCGTTTTTGCTCGAACATTAAATGCCTCCAAATGGTATTTAATTAACTTCCCGAGCCCCTGGAAGCATGAAAATCACTTTAAACATGCTAATTTTAGCTCTAACACTGATGATCCACCTACAAATGTGAACTGACGTTCAAAAATAAAACATTTGAAAACGGACCATTTTCCACATTTCTGAAGCATGACGTAATGGGGGGGTGTTATCTCTTTTGTCGAAAATCAGCCGTTTTTGCTCGAACATTAAATGCCTCCAAATGGTATTTAATTAACTTCCCGAGCCCCTGGAAGCATGAAAATCACTTTAAACATGCTAATTTTAGCTCTAACACTGATGATCCACCTACAAATGTGAACTGACGTTCAAAAATAAAACATTTGAAAACGGACCATTTTCCACATTTCTGAAGCATGACGTAATGGGGGGGTGTTATCTCTTTTGTCGAAAATCAGCCGTTTTTGCTCGAACATTAAATGCCTCCAAATGGTATTTAATTAACTTCCCGAGCCCCTGGAAGCATGAAAATCACTTTAAACATGCTAATTTTAGCTCTAACACTGATGATCCACCTACAAATGTGAACTGACGTTCAAAAATAAAACATTTGAAAACGGACCATTTTCCACATTTCTGAAGCATGACGTAATGGGGGGGTGTTATCTCTTTTGTCGAAAATCAGCCGTTTTTGCTCGAACATTAAATGCCTCCAAATGGTATTTAATTAACTTCCCGGGGTGAAGAAACCCTTTTTGAGAACTCAGAGTGAGTAAATTGGCCATTTTCATGCACTTTTAACCATTCCATAAATCTTGTGTTTTGGGTCCCTGGAAGCATGAAAATCACTTTAAACATGCTAATTTTAGCTCTAACACTGATGATCCACCTACAAATGTGAACTGACGTTCAAAAATAAAACATTTGAAAACGGACCATTTTCCACATTTCTGAAGCATGACGTAATGGGGGGGTGTTATCTCTTTTGTCGAAAATCAGCCGTTTTTGCTCGAACATTAAATGCCTCCAAATGGTATTTAATTAACTTCCCGAGCCCCTGGAAGCATGAAAATCACTTTAAACATGCTAATTTTAGCTCTAACACTGATGATCCACCTACAAATGTGAACTGACGTTCAAAAATAAAACATTTGAAAACGGACCATTTTCCACATTTCTGAAGCATGACGTAATGGGGGGGTGTTATCTCTTTTGTCGAAAATCAGCCGTTTTTGCTCGAACATTAAATGCCTCCAAATGGTAT
>NW_028246968.1:0-32966 GCF_964263255.1 Lissotriton vulgaris
CCTACAAATGTGAACTGACGTTCAAAAATAAAACATTTGAAAACGGACCATTTTCCACATTTCTGAAGCATGACGTAATGGGGGGGTGTTATCTCTTTTGTCGAAAATCAGCCGTTTTTGCTCGAACATTAAATGCCTCCAAATGGTATTTAATTAACTTCCCGAGCCCCTGGAAGCATGAAAATCACTTTAAACATGCTAATTTTAGCTCTAACACTGATGATCCACCTACAAATGTGAACTGACGTTCAAAAATAAAACATTTGAAAACGGACCATTTTCCACATTTCTGAAGCATGACGTAATGGGGGGGTGTTATCTCTTTTGTCGAAAATCAGCCGTTTTTGCTCGAACATTAAATGCCTCCAAATGGTATTTAATTAACTTCCCGGGGTGAAGAAACCCTTTTTGAGAACTCAGAGTGAGTAAATTGGCCATTTTCATGCACTTTTAACCATTCCATAAATCTTGTGTTTTGGGCCCCTGGAAGCATGAAAATCACTTTAAACATGCTAATTTTAGCTCTAACACTGATGATCCACCTACAAATGTGAACTGACGTTCAAAAATAAAACATTTGAAAACGGACCATTTTCCACATTTCTGAAGCATGACGTAATGGGGGGGTGTTATCTCTTTTGTCGAAAATCAGCCGTTTTTGCTCGAACATTAAATGCCTCCAAATGGTATTTAATTAACTTCCCGAGCCCCTGGAAGCATGAAAATCACTTTAAACATGCTAATTTTAGCTCTAACACTGATGATCCACCTACAAATGTGAACTGACGTTCAAAAATAAAACATTTGAAAACGGACCATTTTCCACATTTCTGAAGCATGACGTAATGGGGGGGGTGTTATCTCTTTTGTCGAAAATCAGCCGTTTTTGCTCTAACATTAAATGCCTCCAATTGGTATTTAATTAACTTCCCGGGGTGAAGAAACCCTTTTTGAGAACTCAGAGTGAGTAAATTGGCCATTTTCATGCACTTTTAACCATTCCATAAATCTTGTGTTTTGGGCCCCAAGAAGCATGAAAATCACTTTAAACATGCTAATTTTAGCTCTAACACTGATGATCCACCTACAAATGTGAACTGACGTTCAAAAATAAAACATTTGAAAACGGACCATTTTCCACATTTCTGAAGCATGACGTAATGGGGGGGTGTTATCTCTTTTGTCGAAAATCAGCCGTTTTTGCTCTAACATTAAATGCCTCCAAATGGTATTTAATTAACTTCCCGGGGTGAAGAAACCCTTTTTGAGAACTCAGAGTGAGTAAATTGGCCATTTTCATGCACTTTTAACCATTCCATAAATCTTGTGTTTTGGGCCCCTGGAAGCATGAAAATCACTTTAAACATGCTAATTTTAGCTCTAACACTGATGATCCACCTACAAATGTGAACTGACGTTCAAAAATAAAACATTTGAAAACGGACCATTTTCCACATTTCTGAAGCATGACCTAATGGGGGGGTGTTATCTCTTTTGTCGAAAATCAGCCGTTTTTGCTCGAACATTAAATGCCTCCAAATGGTATTTAATTAACTTCCCGAGCCCCTGGAAGCATGAAAATCACTTTAAACATGCTAATTTTAGCTCTAACACTGATGATCCACCTACAAATGTGAACTGACGTTCAAAAATAAAACATTTGAAAACGGACCATTTTCCACATTTCTGAAGCATGACGTAATGGGGGGGTGTTATCTCTTTTGTCGAAAATCAGCCGTTTTTGCTCGAACATTAAATGCCTCCAAATGGTATTTAATTAACTTCCCGGGGTGAAGAAACCCTTTTTGAGAACTCAGAGTGAGTAAATTGGCCATTTTCATGCACTTTTAACCATTCCATAAATCTTGTGTTTTGGGCCCCTGGAAGCATGAAAATCACTTTAAACATGCTAATTTTAGCTCTAACACTGATGATCCACCTACAAATGTGAACTGACGTTCAAAAATAAAACATTTGAAAACGGACCATTTTCCACATTTCTGAAGCATGACGTAATGGGGGGGTGTTATCTCTTTTGTCGAAAATCAGCCGTTTTTGCTCGAACATTAAATGCCTCCAAATGGTATTTAATTAACTTCCCGAGCCCCTGGAAGCATGAAAATCACTTTAAACATGCTAATTTTAGCTCTAACACTGATGATCCACCTACAAATGTGAAATGACGTTCAAAAATAAAACATTTGAAAACGGACCATTTTCCACATTTCTGAAGCATGACGTAATGGGGGGGTGTTATCTCTTTTGTCGAAAATCAGCCGTTTTTGCTCTAACATTAAATGCCTCCAAATGGTATTTAATTAACTTCCCGGGGTGAAGAAACCCTTTTTGAGAACTCAGAGTGAGTAAATTGGCCATTTTCATGCACTTTTAACCATTCCATAAATCTTGTGTTTTGGGCCCCAAGAAGCATGAAAATCACTTTAAACATGCTAATTTTAGCTCTAACACTGATGATCCACCTACAAATGTGAACTGACGTTCAAAAATAAAACATTTGAAAACGGACCATTTTCCACATTTCTGAAGCATGACGTAATGGGGGGGTGTTATCTCTTTTGTCGAAAATCAGCCGTTTTTGCTCTAACATTAAATGCCTCCAAATGGTATTTAATTAACTTCCCGGGGTGAAGAAACCCTTTTTGAGAACTCAGAGTGAGTAAATTGGCCATTTTCATGCACTTTTAACCATTCCATAAATCTTGTGTTTTGGGCCCCTGGAAGCATGAAAATCACTTTAAACATGCTAATTTTAGCTCTAACACTGATGATCCACCTACAAATGTGAACTGACGTTCAAAAATAAAACATTTGAAAACGGACCATTTTCCACATTTCTGAAGCATGACCTAATGGGGGGGTGTTATCTCTTTTGTCGAAAATCAGCCGTTTTTGCTCGAACATTAAATGCCTCCAAATGGTATTTAATTAACTTCCCGAGCCCCTGGAAGCATGAAAATCACTTTAAACATGCTAATTTTAGCTCTAACACTGATGATCCACCTACAAATGTGAACTGACGTTCAAAAATAAAACATTTGAAAACGGACCATTTTCCACATTTCTGAAGCATGACGTAATGGGGGGGTGTTATCTCTTTTGTCGAAAATCAGCCGTTTTTGCTCTAACATTAAATGCCTCCAAATGGTATTTAATTAACTTCCCGGGGTGAAGAAACCCTTTTTGAGAACTCAGAGTGAGTAAATTGGCCATTTTCATGCACTTTTAACCATTCCATAAATCTTGTGTTTTGGGCCCCTGGAAGCATGAAAATCACTTTAAACATGCTAATTTTAGCTCTAACACTGATGATCCACCTACAAATGTGAACTGACGTTCAATAATAAAACATTTGAAAACGGACCATTTTCCACATTTCTGAAGCATGACGTAATGGGGGGGTGTTATCTCTTTTGTCGAAAATCAGCCGTTTTTGCTCGAACATTAAATGCCTCCAAATGGTATTTAATTAACTTCCCGAGCCCCTGGAAGCATGAAAATCACTTTAAACATGCTAATTTTAGCTCTAACACTGATGATCCACCTACAAATGTGAACTGACGTTCAAAAATAAAACATTTGAAAACGGACCATTTTCCACATTTCTGAAGCATGACGTAATGGGGGGGTGTTATCTCTTTTGTCGAAAATCAGCCGTTTTTGCTCTAACATTAAATGCCTCCAAATGGTATTTAATTAACTTCCCGGGGTGAAGAAACCCTTTTTGAGAACTCAGAGTGAGTAAATTGGCCATTTTCATGCACTTTTAACCATTCCATAAATCTTGTGTTTTGGGCCCCTGGAAGCATGAAAATCACTTTAAACATGCTAATTTTAGCTCTAACACTGATGATCCACCTACAAATGTGAACTGACGTTCAAAAATAAAACATTTGAAAACGGACCATTTTCCACATTTCTGAAGCATGACGTAATGGGGGGGTGTTATCTCTTTTGTCGAAAATCAGCCGTTTTTGCTCGAACATTAAATGCCTCCAAATGGTATTTAATTAACTTCCCGAGCCCCTGGAAGCATGAAAATCACTTTAAACATGCTAATTTTAGCTCTAACACTGATGATCCACCTACAAATGTGAACTGACGTTCAAAAATAAAACATTTGAAAACGGACCATTTTCCACATTTCTGAAGCATGACGTAATGGGGGGGTGTTATCTCTTTTGTCGAAAATCAGCCGTTTTTGCTCGAACATTAAATGCCTCCAAATGGTATTTAATTAACTTCCCGAGCCCCTGGAAGCATGAAAATCACTTTAAACATGCTAATTTTAGCTCTAACACTGATGATCCACCTACAAATGTGAACTGACGTTCAAAAATAAAACATTTGAAAACGGACCATTTTCCACATTTCTGAAGCATGACGTAATGGGGGGGTGTTATCTCTTTTGTCGAAAATCAGCCGTTTTTGCTCGAACATTAAATGCCTCCAAATGGTATTTAATTAACTTCCCGGGGTGAAGAAACCCTTTTTGAGAACTCAGAGTGAGTAAATTGGCCATTTTCATGCACTTTTAACCATTCCATAAATCTTGTGTTTTGGGCCCCTGGAAGCATGAAAATCACTTTAAACATGCTAATTTTAGCTCTAACACTGATGATCCACCTACAAATGTGAACTGACGTTCAAAAATAAAACATTTGAAAACGGACCATTTTCCACATTTCTGAAGCATGACGTAATGGGGGGGTGTTATCTCTTTTGTCGAAAATCAGCCGTTTTTGCTCGAACATTAAATGCCTCCAAATGGTATTTAATTAACTTCCCGGGGTGAAGAAACCCTTTTTGAGAACTCAGAGTGAGTAAATTGGCCATTTTCATGCACTTTTAACCATTCCATAAATCTTGTGTTTTGGGCCCCTGGAAGCATGAAAATCACTTTAAACATGCTAATTTTAGCTCTAACACTGATGATCCACCTACAAATGTGAACTGACGTTCAAAAATAAAACATTTGAAAACGGACCATTTTCCACATTTCTGAAGCATGACGTAATGGGGGGGTGTTATCTCTTTTGTCGAAAATCAGCCGTTTTTGCTCGAACATTAAATGCCTCCAAATGGTATTTAATTAACTTCCCGGGGTGAAGAAACCCTTTTTGAGAACTCAGAGTGAGTAAATTGGCCATTTTCATGCACTTTTAACCATTCCATAAATCTTGTGTTTTGGGCCCCTGGAAGCATGAAAATCACTTTAAACATGCTAATTTTAGCTCTAACACTGATGATCCACCTACAAATGTGAACTGACGTTCAAAAATAAAACATTTGAAAACGGACCATTTTCCACATTTCTGAAGCATGACGTAATGGGGGGGGTGTTATCTCTTTTGTCGAAAATCAGCCGTTTTTGCTCGAACATTAAATGCCTCCAAATGGTATTTAATTAACTTCCCGAGCCCCTGGAAGCATGAAAATCACTTTAAACATGCTAATTTTAGCTCTAACACTGATGATCCACCTACAAATGTGAACTGACGTTCAAAAATAAAACATTTGAAAACGGACCATTTTCCACATTTCTGAAGCATGACGTAATGGGGGGGTGTTATCTCTTTTGTCGAAAATCAGCCGTTTTTGCTCGAACATTAAATGCCTCCAAATGGTATTTAATTAACTTCCCGGGGTGAAGAAACCCTTTTTGAGAACTCAGAGTGAGTAAATTGGCCATTTTCATGCACTTTTAACCATTCCATAAATCTTGTGTTTTGGGCCCCAGAAGCATGAAAATCACTTTAAACATGCTAATTTTAGCTCTAACACTGATGATCCACCTACAAATGTGAACTGACGTTCAAAAATAAAACATTTGAAAACGGACCATTTTCCACATTTCTGAAGCATGACGTAATGGGGGGGTGTTATCTCTTTTGTCGAAAATCAGCCGTTTTTGCTCGAACATTAAATGCCTCCAAATTGTATTTAATTAACTTCCCGGGGTGAAGAAACCCTTTTTGAGAACTCAGAGTGAGTAAATTGGCCATTTTCATGCACTTTTAACCATTCCATAAATCTTGTGTTTTGGGCCCCTGGAAGCATGAAAATCACTTTAAACATGCTAATTTTAGCTCTAACACTGATGATCCACCTACAAATGTGAACTGACGTTCAAAAATAAAACATTTGAAAACGGACCATTTTCCACATTTCTGAAGCATGACGTAATGGGGGGGTGTTATCTCTTTTGTCGAAAATCAGCCGTTTTTGCTCGAACATTAAATGCCTCCAAATGGTATTTAATTAACTTCCCGAGCCCCTGGAAGCATGAAAATCACTTTAAACATGCTAATTTTAGCTCTAACACTGATGATCCACCTACAAATGTGAACTGACGTTCAAAAATAAAACATTTGAAAACGGACCATTTTCCACATTTCTGAAGCATGACGTAATGGGGGGGTGTTATCTCTTTTGTCGAAAATCAGCCGTTTTTGCTCGAACATTAAATGCCTCCAAATGGTATTTAATTAACTTCCCGGGGTGAAGAAACCCTTTTTGAGAACTCAGAGTGAGTAAATTGGCCATTTTCATGCACTTTTAACCATTCCATAAATCTTGTGTTTTGGGCCCCTGGAAGCATGAAAATCACTTTAAACATGCTAATTTTAGCTCTAACACTGATGATCCACCTACAAATGTGAACTGACGTTCAAAAATAAAACATTTGAAAACGGACCATTTTCCACATTTCTGAAGCATGACGTAATGGGGGGGTGTTATCTCTTTTGTCGAAAATCAGCCGTTTTTGCTCGAACATTAAATGCCTCCAAATGGTATTTAATTAACTTCCCGAGCCCCTGGAAGCATGAAAATCACTTTAAACATGCTAATTTTAGCTCTAACACTGATGATCCACCTACAAATGTGAACTGACGTTCAAAAATAAAACATTTGAAAACGGACCATTTTCCACATTTCTGAAGCATGACGTAATGGGGGGGTGTTATCTCTTTTGTCGAAAATCAGCCGTTTTTGCTCTAACATTAAATGCCTCCAAATGGTATTTAATTAACTTCCCGGGGTGAAGAAACCCTTTTTGAGAACTCAGAGTGAGTAAATTGGCCATTTTCATGCACTTTTAACCATTCCATAAATCTTGTGTTTTGGGCCCCAAGAAGCATGAAAATCACTTTAAACATGCTAATTTTAGCTCTAACACTGATGATCCACCTACAAATGTGAACTGACGTTCAAAAATAAAACATTTGAAAACGGACCATTTTCCACATTTCTGAAGCATGACGTAATGGGGGGGTGTTATCTCTTTTGTCGAAAATCAGCCGTTTTTGCTCTAACATTAAATGCCTCCAAATGGTATTTAATTAACTTCCCGGGGTGAAGAAACCCTTTTTGAGAACTCAGAGTGAGTAAATTGGCCATTTTCATGCACTTTTAACCATTCCATAAATCTTGTGTTTTGGGCCCCTGGAAGCATGAAAATCACTTTAAACATGCTAATTTTAGCTCTAACACTGATGATCCACCTACAAATGTGAACTGACGTTCAAAAATAAAACATTTGAAAACGGACCATTTTCCACATTTCTGAAGCATGACGTAATGGGGGGGGTGTTATCTCTTTTGTCGAAAATCAGCCGTTTTTGCTCGAACATTAAATGCCTCCAAATGGTATTTAATTAACTTCCCGAGCCCCTGGAAGCATGAAAATCACTTTAAACATGCTAATTTTAGCTCTAACACTGATGATCCACCTACAAATGTGAACTGACGTTCAAAAATAAAACATGTGAAAACGGACCATTTTCCACATTTCTGAAGCATGACGTAATGGGGGGGTGTTATCTCTTTTGTCGAAAATCAGCCCTTTTTGCTCGAACATTAAATGCCTCCAAATGGTATTTAATTAACTTCCCGGGGTGAAGAAACCCTTTTTGAGAACTCAGAGTGAGTAAATTGGCCATTTTCATGCACTTTTAACCATTCCATAAATCTTGTGTTTTGGGCCCCTGGAAGCATGAAAATCACTTTAAACATGCTAATTTTAGCTCTAACACTGATGATCCACCTACAAATGTGAACTGACGTTCAAAAATAAAACATTTGAAAACGGACCATTTTCCACATTTCTGAAGCATGACGTAATGGGGGGGTGTTATCTCTTTTGTCGAAAATCAGCCGTTTTTGCTCGAACATTAAATGCCTCCAAATGGTATTTAATTAACTTCCCGAGCCCCTGGAAGCATGAAAATCACTTTAAACATGCTAATTTTAGCTCTAACACTGATGATCCACCTACAAATGTGAACTGACGTTCAAAAATAAAACATTTGAAAACGGACCATTTTCCACATTTCTGAAGCATGACGTAATGGGGGGGTGTTATCTCTTTTGTCGAAAATCAGCCGTTTTTGCTCGAACATTAAATGCCTCCAAATGGTATTTAATTAACTTCCCGGGGTGAAGAAACCCTTTTTGAGAACTCAGAGTGAGTAAATTGGCCATTTTCATGCACTTTTAACCATTCCATAAATCTTGTGTTTTGGGCCCCTGGAAGCATGAAAATCACTTTAAACATGCTAATTTTAGCTCTAACACTGATGATCCACCTACAAATGTGAACTGACGTTCAAAAATAAAACATTTGAAAACGGACCATTTTCCACATTTCTGAAGCATGACGTAATGGTGGGGTGTTATCTCTTTTGTCGAAAATCAGCCGTTTTTGCTCGAACATTAAATGCCTCCAAATGGTATTTAATTAACTTCCCGGGGTGAAGAAACCCTTTTTGAGAACTCAGAGTGAGTAAATTGGCCATTTTCATGCACTTTTAACCATTCCATAAATCTTGTGTTTTGGGCCCCTGGAAGCATGAAAATCACTTTAAACATGCTAATTTTAGCTCTAACACTGATGATCCACCTACAAATGTGAACTGACGTTCAAAAATAAAACATTTGAAAACGGACCATTTTCCACATTTCTGAAGCATGACGTAATGGGGGGGTGTTATCTCTTTTGTCGAAAATCAGCCGTTTTTGCTCGAACATTAAATGCCTCCAAATGGTATTTAATTAACTTCCCGGGGTGAAGAAACCCTTTTTGAGAACTCAGAGTGAGTAAATTGGCCATTTTCATGCACTTTTAACCATTCCATAAATCTTGTGTTTTGGGCCCCTGGAAGCATGAAAATCACTTTAAACATGCTAATTTTAGCTCTAACACTGATGATCCACCTACAAATGTGAACTGACGTTCAAAAATAAAACATTTGAAAACGGACCATTTTCCACATTTCTGAAGCATGACGTAATGGGGGGGGTGTTATCTCTTTTGTCGAAAATCAGCCGTTTTTGCTCGAACATTAAATGCCTCCAAATGGTATTTAATTAACTTCCCGAGCCCCTGGAAGCATGAAAATCACTTTAAACATGCTAATTTTAGCTCTAACACTGATGATCCACCTACAAATGTGAACTGACGTTCAAAAATAAAACATTTGAAAACGGACCATTTTCCACATTTCTGAAGCATGACGTAATGGGGGGGTGTTATCTCTTTTGTCGAAAATCAGCCGTTTTTGCTCGAACATTAAATGCCTCCAAATGGTATTTAATTAACTTCCCGGGGTGAAGAAACCCTTTTTGAGAACTCAGAGTGAGTAAATTGGCCATTTTCATGCACTTTTAACCATTCCATAAATCTTGTGTTTTGGGCCCCAGAAGCATGAAAATCACTTTAAACATGCTAATTTTAGCTCTAACACTGATGATCCACCTACAAATGTGAACTGACGTTCAAAAATAAAACATTTGAAAACGGACCATTTTCCACATTTCTGAAGCATGACGTAATGGGGGGGTGTTATCTCTTTTGTCGAAAATCAGCCGTTTTTGCTCGAACATTAAATGCCTCCAAATTGTATTTAATTAACTTCCCGGGGTGAAGAAACCCTTTTTGAGAACTCAGAGTGAGTAAATTGGCCATTTTCATGCACTTTTAACCATTCCATAAATCTTGTGTTTTGGGCCCCTGGAAGCATGAAAATCACTTTAAACATGCTAATTTTAGCTCTAACACTGATGATCCACCTACAAATGTGAACTGACGTTCAAAAATAAAACATTTGAAAACGGACCATTTTCCACATTTCTGAAGCATGACGTAATGGGGGGGTGTTATCTCTTTTGTCGAAAATCAGCCGTTTTTGCTCGAACATTAAATGCCTCCAAATGGTATTTAATTAACTTCCCGAGCCCCTGGAAGCATGAAAATCACTTTAAACATGCTAATTTTAGCTCTAACACTGATGATCCACCTACAAATGTGAACTGACGTTCAAAAATAAAACATTTGAAAACGGACCATTTTCCACATTTCTGAAGCATGACGTAATGGGGGGGTGTTATCTCTTTTGTCGAAAATCAGCCGTTTTTGCTCTAACATTAATTGCCTCCAAATGGTATTTAATTAACTTCCCGGGGTGAAGAAACCCTTTTTGAGAACTCAGAGTGAGTAAATTGGCCATTTTCATGCACTTTTAACCATTCCATAAATCTTGTGTTTTGGGCCCCTGGAAGCATGAAAATCACTTTAAACATGCTAATTTTAGCTCTAACACTGATGATCCACCTACAAATGTGAACTGACGTTCAAAAATAAAACATTTGAAAACGGACCATTTTCCACATTTCTGAAGCATGACGTAATGGGGGGGTGTTATCTCTTTTGTCGAAAATCAGCCGTTTTTGCTCGAACATTAAATGCCTCCAAATGGTATTTAATTAACTTCCCGAGCCCCTGGAAGCATGAAAATCACTTTAAACATGCTAATTTTAGCTCTAACACTGATGATCCACCTACAAATGTGAACTGACGTTCAAAAATAAAACATTTGAAAACGGACCATTTTCCACATTTCTGAAGCATGACGTAATGGGGGGGTGTTATGTCTTTTGTCGAAAATCAGCCGTTTTTGCTCTAACATTAAATGCCTCCAAATGGTATTTAATTAACTTCCCGGGGTGAAGAAACCCTTTTTGAGAACTCAGAGTGAGTAAATTGGCCATTTTCATGCACTTTTAACCATTCCATAAATCTTGTGTTTTGGGCCCCTGGAAGCATGAAAATCACTTTAAACATGCTAATTTTAGCTCTAACACTGATGATCCACCTACAAATGTGAACTGACGTTCAAAAATAAAACATTTGAAAACGGACCATTTTCCACATTTCTGAAGCATGACGTAATGGGGGGGTGTTATCTCTTTTGTCGAAAATCAGCCGTTTTTGCTCGAACATTAAATGCCTCCAAATGGTATTTAATTAACTTCCCGAGCCCCTGGAAGCATGAAAATCACTTTAAACATGCTAATTTTAGCTCTAACACTGATGATCCACCTACAAATGTGAACTGACGTTCAAAAATAAAACATTTGAAAACGGACCATTTTCCACATTTCTGAAGCATGACGTAATGGGGGGGTGTTATCTCTTTTGTCGAAAATCAGCCGTTTTTGCTCGAACATTAAATGCCTCCAAATGGTATTTAATTAACTTCCCGAGCCCCTGGAAGCATGAAAATCACTTTAAACATGCTAATTTTAGCTCTAACACTGATGATCCACCTACAAATGTGAACTGACGTTCAAAAATAAAACATTTGAAAACGGACCATTTTCCAAATTTCTGAAGCATGACGTAATGGGGGGGTGTTATCTCTTTTGTCGAAAATCAGCCCTTTTTGCTCGAACATTAAATGCCTCCAAATGGTATTTAATTAACTTCCCGGGGTGAAGAAACCCTTTTTGAGAACTCAGAGTGAGTAAATTGGCCATTTTCATGCACTTTTAACCATTCCATAAATCTTGTGTTTTGGGCCCCTGGAAGCATGAAAATCACTTTAAACATGCTAATTTTAGCTCTAACACTGATGATCCACCTACAAATGTGAACTGACGTTCAAAAATAAAACATTTGAAAACGGACCATTTTCCACATTTCTGAAGCATGACGTAATGGGGGGGTGTTATCTCTTTTGTCGAAAATCAGCCGTTTTTGCTCGAACATTAAATGCCTCCAAATGGTATTTAATTAACTTCCAGAGCCCCTGGAAGCATGAAAATCACTTTAAACATGCTAAATTTAGCTCTAACACTGATGATCCACCTACAAATGTGAACTGACGTTCAAAAATAAAACATTTGAAAACGGACCATTTTCCACATTTCTGAAGCATGACGTAATGGGGGGGTGTTATCTCTTTTGTCGAAAATCAGCCGTTTTTGCTCTAACATTAAATGCCTCCAAATGGTATTTAATTAACTTCCCGGGGTGAAGAAACCCTTTTTGAGAACTCAGAGTGAGTAAATTGGCCATTTTCATGCACTTTTAACCATTTCATAAATCTTGTGTTTTGGGCCCCTGGAAGCATGAAAATCACTTTAAACATGCTAATTTTAGCTCTAACACTGATGATCCACCTACAAATGTGAACTGATGTTCAAAAATAAAACATTTGAAAACGGACCATTTTCCACATTTCTGAAGCATGACGTAATGGGGGGGTGTTATCTCTTTTGTCGAAAATCAGCCGTTTTTGCTCGAACATTAAATGCCTCCAAATGGGATTTAATTAACTTCCCGAGCCCCTGGAAGCATGAAAATCACTTTAAACATGCTAATTTTAGCTCTAACACTGATGATCCACCTACAAATGTGAACTGACGTTCAAAAATAAAACATTTGAAAACGGACCATTTTCCACATTTCTGAAGCATGACGTAATGGGGGGGTTGTTATCTCTTTTGTCGAAAATCAGCCGTTTTTGCTCGAACATTAAATGCCTCCAAATGGTATTTAATTAACTTCCCGGGGTGAAGAAACCCTTTTTGAGAACTCAGAGTGAGTAAATTGGCCATTTTCATGCACTTTTAACCATTCCATAAATCTTGAGTTTTGGGCCCCTGGAAGCATGAAAATCACTTTAAACATGCTAATTTTAGCTCTAACACTATTTGAAAACGGACCATTTTCCACATTTCTGAAGCATGACGTAATGGGGGGGTGTTATCTCTTTTGTCGAAAATCAGCCGTTTTTGCTCGAACATTAAATGCCTCCAAATGGTATTTAATTAACTTCCCGGGGTGAAGAAACCCTTTTTGAGAACTCAGAGTGAGTAAATTGGCCATTTTCATGCACTTTTAACCATTCCATAAATCTTGTGTTTTGGGCCCCTGGAAGCATGAAAATCACTTTAAACATGCTAATTTTAGCTCTAACACTGATGATCCACCTACAAATGTGAACTGACGTTCAAAAATAAAACATTTGAAAACGGACCATTTTCCACATTTCTGAAGCATGACGTAATGGGGGGTGTCATCTCTTTTGTCGAAAATCAGCCATTTTTGCTCGAACATTAAATGCCTCCAAATGGTATTTAATTAACTTCCCGGGGTGAAGAAACCCTTTTTGAGAACTCAGAGTGAGTAAATTGGCCATTTTCATGCACTTTTAACCATTCCATAAATCTTGTGTTTTGGGCCCCTGGAAGCATGAAAATCACTTTAAACATGCTAATTTTAGCTCTAACACTGATGATCCACCTACAAATGTGAACTGACGTTCAAAAATAAAACATTTGAAAACGGACCATTTTCCACATTTCTGAAGCATGACGTAATGGGGGGGTGTTATCTCTTTTGTCGAAAATCAGCCGTTTTTGCTCGAACATTAAATGCCTCCAAATGGTATTTAATTAACTTCCCGAGCCCCTGGAAGCATGAAAATCACTTTAAACATGCTAATTTTAGCTCTAACACTGATGATCCACCTACAAATGTGAACTGACGTTCAAAAATAAAACATTTGAAAACGGACCATTTTCCACATTTCTGAAGCATGACGTAATGGGGGGGTGTTATCTCTTTTGTCGAAAATCAGCCGTTTTTGCTCGAACATTAAATGCCTCCAAATGGTATTTAATTAACTTCCCGGGGTGAAGAAACCCTTTTTGAGAACTCAGAGTGAGTAAATTGGCCATTTTCATGCACTTTTAACCATTCCATAAATCTTGTGTTTTGGGCCCCTGGAAGCATGAAAATCACTTTAAACATGCTAATTTTAGCTCTAACACTGATGATCCACCTACAAATGTGAACTGACGTTCAAAAATAAAACATTTGAAAACGGACCATTTTCCACATTTCTGAAGCATGACGTAATGGTGGGGTGTTATCTCTTTTGTCGAAAATCAGCCGTTTTTGCTCGAACATTAAATGCCTCCAAATGGTATTTAATTAACTTCCCGGGGTGAAGAAACCCTTTTTGAGAACTCAGAGTGAGTAAATTGGCCATTTTCATGCACTTTTAACCATTCCATAAATCTTGTGTTTTGGGCCCCTGGAAGCATGAAAATCACTTTAAACATGCTAATTTTAGCTCTAACACTGATGATCCACCTACAAATGTGAACTGACGTTCAAAAATAAAACATTTGAAAACGGACCATTTTCCACATTTCTGAAGCATGACGTAATGGGGGGGTGTTATCTCTTTTGTCGAAAATCAGCCGTTTTTGCTCGAACATTAAATGCCTCCAAATGGTATTTAATTAACTTCCCGGGGTGAAGAAACCCTTTTTGAGAACTCAGAGTGAGTAAATTGGCCATTTTCATGCACTTTTAACCATTCCATAAATCTTGTGTTTTGGGCCCCTGGAAGCATGAAAATCACTTTAAACATGCTAATTTTAGCTCTAACACTGATGATCCACCTACAAATGTGAACTGACGTTCAAAAATAAAACATTTGAAAACGGACCATTTTCCACATTTCTGAAGCATGACGTAATGGGGGGGGTGTTATCTCTTTTGTCGAAAATCAGCCGTTTTTGCTCGAACATTAAATGCCTCCAAATGGTATTTAATTAACTTCCCGAGCCCCTGGAAGCATGAAAATCACTTTAAACATGCTAATTTTAGCTCTAACACTGATGATCCACCTACAAATGTGAACTGACGTTCAAAAATAAAACATTTGAAAACGGACCATTTTCCACATTTCTGAAGCATGACGTAATGGGGGGGTGTTATCTCTTTTGTCGAAAATCAGCCGTTTTTGCTCGAACATTAAATGCCTCCAAATGGTATTTAATTAACTTCCCGGGGTGAAGAAACCCTTTTTGAGAACTCAGAGTGAGTAAATTGGCCATTTTCATGCACTTTTAACCATTCCATAAATCTTGTGTTTTGGGCCCCAGAAGCATGAAAATCACTTTAAACATGCTAATTTTAGCTCTAACACTGATGATCCACCTACAAATGTGAACTGACGTTCAAAAATAAAACATTTGAAAACGGACCATTTTCCACATTTCTGAAGCATGACGTAATGGGGGGGTGTTATCTCTTTTGTCGAAAATCAGCCGTTTTTGCTCGAACATTAAATGCCTCCAAATTGTATTTAATTAACTTCCCGGGGTGAAGAAACCCTTTTTGAGAACTCAGAGTGAGTAAATTGGCCATTTTCATGCACTTTTAACCATTCCATAAATCTTGTGTTTTGGGCCCCTGGAAGCATGAAAATCACTTTAAACATGCTAATTTTAGCTCTAACACTGATGATCCACCTACAAATGTGAACTGACGTTCAAAAATAAAACATTTGAAAACGGACCATTTTCCACATTTCTGAAGCATGACGTAATGGGGGGGTGTTATCTCTTTTGTCGAAAATCAGCCGTTTTTGCTCGAACATTAAATGCCTCCAAATGGTATTTAATTAACTTCCCGAGCCCCTGGAAGCATGAAAATCACTTTAAACATGCTAATTTTAGCTCTAACACTGATGATCCACCTACAAATGTGAACTGACGTTCAAAAATAAAACATTTGAAAACGGACCATTTTCCACATTTCTGAAGCATGACGTAATGGGGGGGTGTTATCTCTTTTGTCGAAAATCAGCCGTTTTTGCTCGAACATTAAATGCCTCCAAATGGTATTTAATTAACTTCCCGGGGTGAAGAAACCCTTTTTGAGAACTCAGAGTGAGTAAATTGGCCATTTTCATGCACTTTTAACCATTCCATAAATCTTGTGTTTTGGGCCCCTGGAAGCATGAAAATCACTTTAAACATGCTAATTTTAGCTCTAACACTGATGATCCACCTACAAATGTGAACTGACGTTCAAAAATAAAACATTTGAAAACGGACCATTTTCCACATTTCTGAAGCATGACGTAATGGGGGGGTGTTATCTCTTTTGTCGAAAATCAGCCGTTTTTGCTCGAACATTAAATGCCTCCAAATGGTATTTAATTAACTTCCCGAGCCCCTGGAAGCATGAAAATCACTTTAAACATGCTAATTTTAGCTCTAACACTGATGATCCACCTACAAATGTGAACTGACGTTCAAAAATAAAACATTTGAAAACGGACCATTTTCCACATTTCTGAAGCATGACGTAATGGGGGGGTGTTATCTCTTTTGTCGAAAATCAGCCGTTTTTGCTCTAACATTAAATGCCTCCAAATGGTATTTAATTAACTTCCCGGGGTGAAGAAACCCTTTTTGAGAACTCAGAGTGAGTAAATTGGCCATTTTCATGCACTTTTAACCATTCCATAAATCTTGTGTTTTGGGCCCCAAGAAGCATGAAAATCACTTTAAACATGCTAATTTTAGCTCTAACACTGATGATCCACCTACAAATGTGAACTGACGTTCAAAAATAAAACATTTGAAAACGGACCATTTTCCACATTTCTGAAGCATGACGTAATGGGGGGGTGTTATCTCTTTTGTCGAAAATCAGCCGTTTTTGCTCTAACATTAAATGCCTCCAAATGGTATTTAATTAACTTCCCGGGGTGAAGAAACCCTTTTTGAGAACTCAGAGTGAGTAAATTGGCCATTTTCATGCACTTTTAACCATTCCATAAATCTTGTGTTTTGGGCCCCTGGAAGCATGAAAATCACTTTAAACATGCTAATTTTAGCTCTAACACTGATGATCCACCTACAAATGTGAACTGACGTTCAAAAATAAAACATTTGAAAACGGACCATTTTCCACATTTCTGAAGCATGACCTAATGGGGGGGTGTTATCTCTTTTGTCGAAAATCAGCCGTTTTTGCTCGAACATTAAATGCCTCCAAATGGTATTTAATTAACTTCCCGAGCCCCTGGAAGCATGAAAATCACTTTAAACATGCTAATTTTAGCTCTAACACTGATGATCCACCTACAAATGTGAACTGACGTTCAAAAATAAAACATTTGAAAACGGACCATTTTCCACATTTCTGAAGCATGACGTAATGGGGGGGTGTTATCTCTTTTGTCGAAAATCAGCCGTTTTTGCTCTAACATTAAATGCCTCCAAATGGTATTTAATTAACTTCCCGGGGTGAAGAAACCCTTTTTGAGAACTCAGAGTGAGTAAATTGGCCATTTTCATGCACTTTTAACCATTCCATAAATCTTGTGTTTTGGGCCCCTGGAAGCATGAAAATCACTTTAAACATGCTAATTTTAGCTCTAACACTGATGATCCACCTACAAATGTGAACTGACGTTCAATAATAAAACATTTGAAAACGGACCATTTTCCACATTTCTGAAGCATGACGTAATGGGGGGGTGTTATCTCTTTTGTCGAAAATCAGCCGTTTTTGCTCGAACATTAAATGCCTCCAAATGGTATTTAATTAACTTCCCGAGCCCCTGGAAGCATGAAAATCACTTTAAACATGCTAATTTTAGCTCTGACACTGATGATCCACCTACAAATGTGAACTGACGTTCAAAAATAAAACATTTGAAAACAGACCATTTTCCACATTTCTGAAGCATGACGTAATGGGGGGGTGTTATCTCTTTTGTCGAAAATCAGCCGTTTTTGCTCTAACATTAAATGCCTCCAAATGGTATTTAATTAACTTCCCGGGGTGAAGAAACCCTTTTTGAGAACTCGGAGTGAGTAAATTGGCCATTTTCATGCACTTTTAACCATTCCATAAATCTTGTGTTTTGGGCCCCTGGAAGCATGAAAATCACTTTAAACATGCTAATTTTAGCTCTAACACTGATGATCCACCTACAAATGTGAACTGACGTTCAAAAATAAAACATTTGAAAACGGACCATTTTCCACATTTCTGAAGCATGACGTAATGGGGGGGTGTTATCTCTTTTGTCGAAAATCAGCCGTTTTTGCTCGAACATTAAATGCCTCCAAATGGTATTTAATTAACTTCCCGAGCCCCTGGAAGCATGAAAATCACTTTAAACATGCTAATTTTAGCTCTAACACTGATGATCCACCTACAAATGTGAACTGACGTTCAAAAATAAAACATTTGAAAACGGACCATTTTCCACATTTCTGAAGCATGACGTAATGGGGGGGTGTTATCTCTTTTGTCGAAAATCAGCCGTTTTTGCTCGAACATTAAATGCCTCCAAATGGTATTTAATTAACTTCCCGAGCCCCTGGAAGCATGAAAATCACTTTAAACATGCTAATTTTAGCTCTAACACTGATGATCCACCTACAAATGTGAACTGACGTTCAAAAATAAAACATTTGAAAACGGACCATTTTCCACATTTCTGAAGCATGACGTAATGGGGGGGTGTTATCTCTTTTGTCGAAAATCAGCCGTTTTTGCTCGAACATTAAATGCCTCCAAATGGTATTTAATTAACTTCCCGGGGTGAAGAAACCCTTTTTGAGAACTCAGAGTGAGTAAATTGGCCATTTTCATGCACTTTTAACCATTCCATAAATCTTGTGTTTTGGGCCCCTGGAAGCATGAAAATCACTTTAAACATGCTAATTTTAGCTCTAACACTGATGATCCACCTACAAATGTGAACTGACGTTCAAAAATAAAACATTTGAAAACGGACCATTTTCCACATTTCTGAAGCATGACGTAATGGGGGGGTGTTATCTCTTTTGTCGAAAATCAGCCGTTTTTGCTCGAACATTAAATGCCTCCAAATGGTATTTAATTAACTTCCCGAGCCCCGGGAAGCATGAAAATCACTTTAAACATGCTAATTTTAGCTCTAACACTGATGATCCACCTACAAATGTGAACTGACGTTCAAAAATAAAACATTTGAAAACGGACCATTTTCCACATTTCTGAAGCATGACGTAATGGGGGGGTGTTATCTCTTTTGTCGAAAATCAGCCGTTTTTGCTCTAACATTAAATGCCTCCAAATGGTATTTAATTAACTTCCCGGGGTGAAGAAACCCTTTTTGAGAACTCAGAGTGAGTAAATTGGCCATTTTCATGCACTTTTAACCATTCCATAAATCTTGTGTTTTGGGCCCCTGGAAGCATGAAAATCACTTTAAACATGCTAATTTTAGCTCTAACACTGATGATCCACCTACAAATGTGAACTGACGTTCAAAAATAAAACATTTGAAAACGGACCATTTTCCACATTTCTGAAGCATGACGTAATGGGGGGGTGTTATCTCTTTTGTCGAAAATCAGCCGTTTTTGCTCGAACATTAAATGCCTCCAAATGGTATTTAATTAACTTCCCGAGCCCCTGGAAGCATGAAAATCACTTTAAACATGCTAATTTTAGCTCTAACACTGATGATCCACCTACAAATGTGAACTGACGTTCAAAAATAAAACATTTGAAAACGGACCATTTTCCACATTTCTGAAGCATGACGTAATGGGGGGGTGTTATCTCTTTTGTCGAAAATCAGCCGTTTTTGCTCGAACATTAAATGCCTCCAAATGGTATTTAATTAACTTCCCGAGCCCCTGGAAGCATGAAAATCACTTTAAACATGCTAATTTTAGCTCTAACACTGATGATCCACCTACAAATGTGAACTGACGTTCAAAAATAAAACATTTGAAAACGGACCATTTTCCACATTTCTGAAGCATGACGTAATGGGGGGGTGTTATCTCTTTTGTCGAAAATCAGCCGTTTTTGCTCGAACATTAAATGCCTCCAAATGGTATTTAATTAACTTCCCGGGGTGAAGAAACCCTTTTTGAGAACTCAGAGTGAGTAAATTGGCCATTTTCATGCACTTTTAACCATTCCATAAATCTTGTGTTTTGGGCCCCTGGAAGCATGAAAATCACTTTAAACATGCTAATTTTAGCTCTAACACTGATGATCCACCTACAAATGTGAACTGACGTTCAAAAATAAAACATTTGAAAACGGACCATTTTCCACATTTCTGAAGCATGACGTAATGGAAGGGTGTTATCTCTTTTGTCGAAAATCAGCCGTTTTTGCTTGAACATTAAATGCCTCCAAATGGTATTTAATTAACTTCCCGAGCCCCTGGAAGCATGAAAATCACTTTAAACATGCTAAATTTAGCTCTAACACTGATGATCCACCTACAAATGTGAACTGACGTTCAAAAATAAAACATTTGAAAACGGACCATTTTCCACATTTCTGAAGCATGACGTAATGGGGGGGTGTTATCTCTTTTGTCGAAAATCAGCCGTTTTTGCTCTAACATTAAATGCCTCCAAATGGTATTTAATTAACTTCCCGGGGTGAAGAAACCCTTTTTGAGAACTCAGAGTGAGTAAATTGGCCATTTTCATGCACTTTTAACCATTTCATAAATCTTGTGTTTTGGGCCCCTGGAAGCATGAAAATCACTTTAAACATGCTAATTTTAGCTCTAACACTGATGATCCACCTACAAATGTGAACTGACGTTCAAAAATAAAACATTTGAAAACGGAACATTTTCCACATTTCTGAAGCATGACGTAATGGGGGGGTGTTATCTCTTTTGTCGAAAATCAGCCGTTTTTGCTCGAACATTAAATGCCTCCAAATGGTATTTAATTAACTTCCCGAGCCCCTGGAAGCATGAAAATCACTTTAAACATGCTAATTTTAGCTCTAACACTGATGATCCACCTACAAATGTGAACTGACGTTCAAAAATAAAACATTTGAAAACGGACCATTTTCCACATTTCTGAAGCATGACGTAATGGGGGGGTGTTATCTCTTTTGTCGAAAATCAGCCGTTTTTGCTCGAACATTAAATGCCTCCAAATGGTATTTAATTAACTTCCCAAGCCCCTGGAAGCATGAAAATCACTTTAAACATGCTAATTTTAGCTCTAACACTGATGATCCACCTACAAATGTGAACTGACGTTCAAAAATAAAACATTTGAAAACGGACCATTTTCCACATTTCTGAAGCATGACGTAATGGGGGGGTGTTATCTCTTTTGTCGAAAATCAGCCGTTTTTGCTCGAACATTAAATGCCTCCAAATGGTATTTAATTAACTTCCCGGGGTGAAGAAACCCTTTTTGAGAACTCAGAGTGAGTAAATTGGCCATTTTCATGCACTTTTAACCATTCCATAAATCTTGTGTTTTGGGCCCCTGGAAGCATGAAAATCACTTTAAACATGCTAATTTTAGCTCTAACACTGATGATCCACCTACAAATGTGAACTGACGTTCAAAAATAAAACATTTGAAAACGGACCATTTTCCACATTTCTGAAGCATGACGTAATGGGGGGGTGTTATCTCTTTTTTCGAAAATCAGCCGTTTTTGCTCGAACATTAAATGCCTCCAAATGGTATTTAATTAACTTCCCGAGCCCCTGGAAGCATGAAAATCACTTTAAACATGCTAAATTTAGCTCTAACACTGATGATCCACCTACAAATGTGAACTGACGTTCAAAAATAAAACATTTGAAAACGGACCATTTTCCACATTTCTGAAGCATGACGTAATGGGGGGTGTTATCTCTTTTGTCGAAAATCAGCCGTTTTTGCTCTAACATTAAATGCCTCCAAATGGTATTTAATTAACTTCCCGGGGTGAAGAAACCCTTTTTGAGAACTCAGAGTGAGTAAATTGGCCATTTTCATGCACTTTTAACCATTTCATAAATCTTGTGTTTTGGGCCCCTGGAAGCATGAAAATCACTTTAAACATGCTAATTTTAGCTCTAACACTGATGATCCACCTACAAATGTGAACTGACGTTCAAAAATAAAACATTTGAAAACGGACCATTTTCCACATTTCTGAAGCATGACGTAATGGGGGGGTGTTATCTCTTTTGTCGAAAATCAGCCGTTTTTGCTCGAACATTAAATGCCTCCAAATGGTATTTAATTAACTTCCCGAGCCCCTGGAAGCATGAAAATCACTTTAAACATGCTAATTTTAGCTCTAACACTGATGATCCACCTACAAATGTGAACTGACGTTCAAAAATAAAACATTTGAAAACGGACCATTTTCCACATTTCTGAAGCATGACGTAATGGGGGGGTGTTATCTCTTTTGTCGAAAATCAGCCGTTTTTGCTCGAACATTAAATGCCTCCAAATGGTATTTAATTAACTTCCCAGGGTGAAGAAACCCTTTTTGAGAACTCAGAGTGAGTAAATTGGCCATTTTCATGCACTTTTAACCATTCCATAAATCTTGTGTTTTGGGCCCCTGGAAGCATGAAAATCACTTTAAACATGCTAATTTTAGCTCTAACACTGATGATCCACCTACAAATGTGAACTGACGTTCAAAAATAAAACATTTGAAAACGGACCATTTTCCACATTTCTGAAGCATGACGTAATGGGGGGGTGTTATCTCTTTTGTCGAAAATCAGCCGTTTTTGCTCGAACATTAAATGCCTCCAAATGGTATTTAATTAACTTCCCGGGGTGAAGAAACCCTTTTTGAGAACTCAGAGTGAGTAAATTGGCCATTTTCATGCACTTTTAACCATTCCATAAATCTTGTGTTTTGGGCCCCTGGAAGCATGAAAATCACTTTAAACATGCTAATTTTAGCTCTAACACTGATGATCCACCTACAAATGTGAACTGACGTTCAAAAATAAAACATTTGAAAACGGACCATTTTCCACATTTCTGAAGCATGACGTAATGGGGGGGTGTTATCTCTTTTGTCGAAAATCAGCCGTTTTTGCTCGAACATTAAATGCCTCCAAATGGTATTTAATTAACTTCCCGAGCCCCTGGAAGCATGAAAATCACTTTAAACATGCTAATTTTAGCTCTAACACTGATGATCCACCTACAAATGTGAACTGACGTTCAAAAATAAAACATTTGAAAACGGACCATTTTCCACATTTCTGAAGCATGACGTAATGGGGGGGTGTTATCTCTTTTGTCGAAAATCAGCCGTTTTTGCTCGAACATTAAATGCCTCCAAATGGTATTTCATTAACTTCCCGAGCCCCTGGAAGCATGAAAATCACTTTAAACATGCTAATTTTAGCTCTAACACTGATGATCCACCTACAAATGTGAACTGACGTTCAAAAATAAAACATTTGAAAACGGACCATTTTCCACATTTCTGAAGCATGACGTAATGGGGGGGTGTTATCTCTTTTGTCGAAAATCAGCCGTTTTTGCTCGAACATTAAATGCCTCCAAATGGTATTTAATTAACTTCCCGGGGTGAAGAAACCCTTTTTGAGAACTCAGAGTGAGTAAATTGGCCATTTTCATGCACTTTTAACCATTCCATAAATCTGGTGTTTTGGGCCCCTGGAAGCATGAAAATCACTTTAAACATGCTAATTTTAGCTCTAACACTGATGATCCACCTACAAATGTGAACTGACGTTCAAAAATAAAACATTTGAAAACGGACCATTTTCCACATTTCTGAAGCATGACGTAATGGGGGGGTGTTATCTCTTTTGTCGAAAATCAGCCGTTTTTGCTCGAACATTAAATGCCTCCAAATGGTATTTAATTAACTTCCCGAGCCCCTGGGAAGCATGAAAATCACTTTAAACATGCTAAATTTAGCTCTAACACTGATGATCCACCTACAAATGTGAACTGACGTTCAAAAATAAAACATTTGAAAACGGACCATTTTCCACATTTCTGAAGCATGACGTAATGGGGGGGTGTTATCTCTTTTGTCGAAAATCAGCCGTTTTTGCTCTAACATTAAATGCCTCCAAATGGTATTTAATTAACTTCCCGGGGTGAAGAAACCCTTTTTGAGAACTCAGAGTGAGTAAATTGGCCATTTTCATGCACTTTTAACCATTTCATAAATCTTGTGTTTTGGGCCCCTGGAAGCATGAAAATCACTTTAAACATGCTAATTTTAGCTCTAACACTGATGATCCACCTACAAATGTGAACTGACGTTCAAAATAAAACATTTGAAAACGGACTATTTTCCACATTTCTGAAGCATGACGTAATGGGGGGGTGTTATCTCTTTTGTCGAAAATCAGCCGTTTTTGCTCGAACATTAAATGCCTCCAAATGGTATTTAATTAACTTCCCGAGCCCCTGGAAGCATGAAAATCACTTTAAACATGCTAATTTTAGCTCTAACACTGATGATCCACCTACAAATGTGAACTGACGTTCAAAAATAAAACATTTGAAAACGGACCATTTTCCACATTTCTGAAGCATGACGTAATGGGGGGGTGTTATCTCTTTTGTCGAAAATCAGCCGTTTTTGCTCGAACATTAAATGCCTCCAAATGGTATTTAATTAACTTCCCGGGGTGAAGAAACCCTTTTTGAGAACTCAGAGTGAGTAAATTGGCCATTTTCATGCACTTTTAACCATTCCATAAATCTTGTGTTTTGGGCCCCTGGAAGCATGAAAATCACTTTAAACATGCTAATTTTAGCTCTAACACTGATGATCCACCTACAAATGTGAACTGACGTTCAAAAATAAAACATTTGAAAACGGACCATTTTCCACATTTCTGAAGCATGACGTAATGGGGGGGTGTTATCTCTTTTGTCGAAAATCAGCCGTTTTTGCTCGAACATTAAATGCCTCCAAATGGTATTTAATTAACTTCCCGAGCCCCTGGAAGCATGAAAATCACTTTAAACATGCTAATTTTAGCTCTAACACTGATGATCCACCTACAAATGTGAACTGACGTTCAAAAATAAAACATTTGAAAACGGACCATTTTCCACATTTCTGAAGCATGACGTAATGGGGGGGTGTTATCTCTTTTGTCGAAAATCAGCCGTTTTTGCTCGAACATTAAATGCCTCCAAATGGTATTTAATTAACTTCCCGAGCCCCTGGAAGCATGAAAATCACTTTAAACATGCTAATTTTAGCTCTAACACTGATGATCCACCTACAAATGTGAACTGACGTTCAAAAATAAAACATTTGAAAACGGACCATTTTCCACATTTCTGAAGCATGACGTAATGGGGGGGTGTTATCTCTTTTGTCGAAAATCAGCCGTTTTTGCTCGAACATTAAATGCCTCCAAATGGTATTTAATTAACTTCCCGGGGTGAAGAAACCCTTTTTGAGAACTCAGAGTGAGTAAATTGGCCATTTTCATGCACTTTTAACCATTCCATAAATCTTGTGTTTTGGGCCCCTGGAAGCATGAAAATCACTTTAAACATGCTAATTTTAGCTCTAACACTGATGATCCACCTACAAATGTGAACTGACGTTCAAAAATAAAACATTTGAAAACGGACCATTTTCCACATTTCTGAAGCATGACGTAATGGGGGGGTGTTATCTC
Source organism: Lissotriton vulgaris (assembly GCF_964263255.1). Lineage (NCBI taxonomy): Eukaryota > Metazoa > Chordata > Amphibia > Caudata > Salamandridae > Lissotriton > Lissotriton vulgaris. The sequence continues at coordinate 25,602 of NW_028246968.1, forward strand.
TTTTGTCGAAAATCAGCCGTTTTTGCTCGAACATTAAATGCCTCCAAAAGGTATTTAATTAACTTCCCGAGCCCCTGGAAGCATGAAAATCACTTTAAACATGCTAAATTTAGCTCTAACACTGATGATCCACCTACAAATGTGAACTGACGTTCAAAAATAAAACATTTGAAAACGGACCATTTTCCACATTTCTGAAGCATGACGTAATGGGGGGGTGTTATCTCTTTTGTCGAAAATCAGCCGTTTTTGCTCTAACATTAAATGCCTCCAAATGGTATTTAATTAACTTCCCGGGGTGAAGAAACCCTTTTTGAGAACTCAGAGTGAGTAAATTGGCCATTTTCATACACTTTTAACCATTTCATAAATCTTGTGTTTTGGGCCCCTGGAAGCATGAAAATCACTTTAAACATGCTAATTTTAGCTCTAACACTGATGATCCACCTACAAATGTGAACTGACGTTCAAAAATAAAACATTTGAAAACGGACCATTTTCTACATTTCTGAAGCATGACGTAATGGGGGGGTGTTATCTCTTTTGTCGAAAATCAGCCGTTTTTGCTCGAACATTAAATGCCTCCAAATGGTATTTAATTAACTTCCCGAGCCCCTGGAAGCATGAAAATCACTTTAAACATGCTAATTTTAGCTCTAACACTGATGATCCACCTACAAATGTGAACTGACGTTCAAAAATAAAACATTTGAAAACGGACCATTTTCCACATTTCTGAAGCATGACGTAATGGGGGGGTGTTATCTCTTTTGTCGAAAATCAGCCGTTTTTGCTCGAACATTAAATGCCTCCAAATAGTATTTAATTAACTTCCCGGGGTGAAGAAACCCTTTTTGAGAACTCAGAGTGAGTAAATTGGCCATTTTCATGCACTTTTAACCATTCCATAAATCTTGTGTTTTGGGCCCCTGGAAGCATGAAAATCACTTTAAACATGCTAATTTTAGCTCTAACACTGATGATCCACCTACAAATGTGAACTGACGTTCAAAAATAAAACATTTGAAAACGGACCATTTTCCACATTTCTGAAGCATGACGTAATGGGGGGGTGTTATCTCTTTTGTCGAAAATCAGCCGTTTTTGCTCGAACATTAAATGCCTCCAAATGGTATTTAATTAACTTCCCGGGGTGAAGAAACCCTTTTTGAGAACTCAGAGTGAGTAAATTGGCCATTTTCATGCACTTTTAACCATTCCATAAATCTTGTGTTTTGGGCCCCTGGAAGCATGAAAATCACTTTAAACATGCTAATTTTAGCTCTAACACTGATGATCCACCTACAAATGTGAACTGACGTTCAAAAATAAAACATTTGAAAACAGACCATTTTCCACATTTCTGAAGCATGACGTAATGGGGGGGGTGTTATCTCTTTTGTCGAAAATCAGCCGTTTTTGCTCTAACATTAAATGCCTCCAAATGGTATTTAATTAACTTCCCGGGGTGAAGAAACCCTTTTTGAGAACTCAGAGTGAGTAAATTGGCCATTTTCATGCACTTTTAACCATTCCATAAATCTTGTGTTTTGGGCCCCTGGAAGCATGAAAATCACTTTAAACATGCTAATTTTAGCTCTAACACTGATGATCCACCTACAAATGTGAACTGACGTTCAAAAATAAAACATTTGAAAACGGACCATTTTCCACATTTCTGAAGCATGACGTAATGGGGGGGTGTTATCTCTTTTGTCGAAAATCAGCCGCTTTTGCTCGAACATTAAATGCCTCCAAATGGTATTTAATTAACTTCCCGAGCCCCTGGAAGCATGAAAATCACTTTAAACATGCTAATTTTAGCTCTAACACTGATGATCCACCTACAAATGTGAACTGACGTTCAAAAATAAAACATTTGAAAACGGACCATTTTCCACATTTCTGAAGCATGACGTAATGGGGGGGTGTTATCTCTTTTGTCGAAAATCAGCCGTTTTTGCTCGAACATTAAATGCCTCCAAATGGTATTTAATTAACTTCCCGAGCCCCTGGAAGCATGAAAATCACTTTAAACATGCTAATTTTAGCTCTAACACTGATGATCCACCTACAAATGTGAACTGACGTTCAAAAATAAAACATTTGAAAACGGACCATTTTCCACATTTCTGAAGCATGACGTAATGGGGGGGTGTTATCTCTTTTGTCGAAAATCAGACGTTTTTGCTCGAACATTAAATGCCTCCAAATGGTATTTAATTAACTTCCCGGGGTGAAGAAACCCTTTTTGAGAACTCAGAGTGAGTAAATTGGCCATTTTCATGCACTTTTAACCATTCCATAAATCTTGTGTTTTGGGCCCCTGGAAGCATGAAAATCACTTTAAACATGCTAATTTTAGCTCTAACACTGATGATCCACCTACAAATGTGAACTGACGTTCAAAAATAAAACATTTGAAAACGGACCATTTTCCACATTTCTGAAGCATGACGTAATGGGGGGGTGTTATCTCTTTTGTCGAAAATCAGCCGTTTTTGCTCGAACATTAAATGCCTCCAAATGGTATTTAATTTACTTCCCGAGCCCCTGGAAGCATGAAAATCACTTTAAACATGCTAAATTTAGCTCTAACACTGATGATCCACCTACAAATGTGAACTGACGTTCAAAAATAAAACATTTGAAAACGGACCATTTTCCACATTTCTGAAGCATGACGTAATGGGGGGGTGTTATCTCTTTTGTCGAAAATCAGCCGTTTTTGCTCTAACATTAAATGCCTCCAAATGGTATTTAATTAACTTCCCGGGGTGAAGAAACCCTTTTTGAGAACTCAGAGTGAGTAAATTGGCCATTTTCATGCACTTTTAACCATTTCATAAATCTTGTGTTTTGGGCCCCTGGAAGCATGAAAATCACTTTAAACATGCTAATTTTAGCTCTAACACTGATGATCCACCTACAAATGTGAACTGACGTTCAAAAATAAAACATTTGAAAACGGACCATTTTCCACATTTCTGAAGCATGACGTAATGGGGGGGTGTTATCTCTTTTGTCGAAAATCAGCCGTTTTTGCTCGAACATTAAATGCCTCCAAATGGTATTTAATTAACTTCCCGAGCCCCTGGAAGCATGAAAATCACTTTAAACATGCTAATTTTAGCTCTAACACTGATGATCCACCTACAAATGTGAACTGACGTTCAAAAATAAAACATTTGAAAACGGGACCATTTTCCACATTTCTGAAGCATGACGTAATGGGGGGGTGTTATCTCTTTTGTCGAAAATCAGCCGTTTTTGCTCGAACATTAAATGCCTCCAAATGGTATTTAATTAACTTCCCGGGGTGAAGAAACCCTTTTTGAGAACTCAGAGTGAGTAAATTGGCCATTTTCATGCACTTTTAACCATTCCATAAATCTTGTGTTTTGGGCCCCTGGAAGCATGAAAATCACTTTAAACATGCTAATTTTAGCTCTAACACTGATGATCCACCTACAAATGTGAACTGACGTTCAAAAATAAAACATTTGAAAACGGACCATTTTCCACATTTCTGAAGCATGACGTAATGGGGGGGTGTTATCTCTTTTGTCGAAAATCAGCCGTTTTTGCTCGAACATTAAATGCCTCCAAATGGTATTTAATTAACTTCCCGGGGTGAAGAAACCCTTTTTGAGAACTCAGAGTGAGTAAATTGGCCATTTTCATGCACTTTTAACCATTCCATAAATCTTGTGTTTTGGGCCCCTGGAAGCATGAAAATCACTTTAAACATGCTAATTTTAGCTCTAACACTGATGATCCACCTACAAATGTGAACTGACGTTCAAAAATAAAACATTTGAAAACGGACCATTTTCCACATTTCTGAAGCATGACGTAATGGGGGGGTGTTATCTCTTTTGTCGAAAATCAGCCGTTTTTGCTCGAACATTAAATGCCTCCAAATGGTATTTAATTAACTTCCCGAGCCCCTGGAAGCATGAAAATCACTTTAAACATGCTAATTTTAGCTCTAACACTGATGATCCACCTACAAATGTGAACTGATGTTCAAAAATAAAACATTTGAAAACGGACCATTTTCCACATTTCTGAAGCATGACGTAATGGGGGGGTGTTATCTCTTTTGTCGAAAATCAGCCGTTTTTGCTCGAACATTAAATGCCTCCAAATGGTATTTAATTAACTTCCCGAGCCCCTGGAAGCATGAAAATCACTTTAAACATGCTAATTTTAGCTCTAACACTGATGATCCACCTACAAATGTGAACTGACGTTCAAAAATAAAACATTTGAAAACGGACCATTTTCCACATTTCTGAAGCATGACGTAATGGGGGGGTGTTATCTCTTTTGTCGAAAATCAGCCGTTTTTGCTCGAACATTAAATGCCTCCAAATGGTATTTAATTAACTTCCCGGGGTGAAGAAACCCTTTTTGAGAACTCAGAGTGAGTAAATTGGCCATTTTCATGCACTTTTAACCATTCCATAAATCTTGTGTTTTGGGCCCCTGGAAGCATGAAAATCACTTTAAACATGCTAATTTTAGCTCTAACACTGATGATCCACCTACAAATGTGAACTGACGTTCAAAAATAAAACATTTGAAAACGGACCATTTTCCACATTTCTGAAGCATGACGTAATGGGGGGGTGTTATCTCTTTTGTCGAAAATCAGCCGTTTTTGCTCGAACATTAAATGCCTCCAAAAGGTATTTAATTAACTTCCCGAGCCCCTGGAAGCATGAAAATCACTTTAAACATGCTAAATTTAGCTCTAACACTGATGATCCACCTACAAATGTGAACTGACGTTCAAAAATAAAACATTTGAAAACGGACCATTTTCCACATTTCTGAAGCATGACGTAATGGGGGGGTGTTAATCTCTTTTGTCGAAAATCAGCCGTTTTTGCTCTAACATTAAATGCCTCCAAATGGTATTTAATTAACTTCCCGGGGTGAAGAAACCCTTTTTGAGAACTCAGAGTGAGTAAATTGGCCATTTTCATACACTTTTAACCATTTCATAAATCTTGTGTTTTGGGCCCCTGGAAGCATGAAAATCACTTTAAACATGCTAATTTTAGCTCTAACACTGATGATCCACCTACAAATGTGAACTGACGTTCAAAAATAAAACATTTGAAAACGGACCATTTTCCACATTTCTGAAGCATGACGTAATGGGGGGGTGTTATCTCTTTTGTCGAAAATCAGCCGTTTTTGCTCGAACATTAAATGCCTCCAAATGGTATTTAATTAACTTCCCGGGGTGAAGAAACCCTTTTTGAGAACTCAGAGTGAGTAAATTGGCCATTTTCATGCACTTTTAACCATTCCATAAATCTTGTGTTTTGGGCCCCTGGAAGCATGAAAATCACTTTAAACATGCTAATTTTAGCTCTAACACTGATGATCCACCTACAAATGTGAACTGACGTTCAAAAATAAAACATTTGAAAACGGACCATTTTCCACATTTCTGAAGCATGACGTAATGGGGGGGTGTTATCTCTTTTGTCGAAAATCAGCCGTTTTTGCTCGAACATTAAATGCCTCCAAATGGTATTTAATTAACTTCCCGAGCCCCTGGAAGCATGAAAATCACTTTAAACATGCTAATTTTAGCTCTAACACTGATGATCCACCTACAAATGTGAACTGATGTTCAAAAATAAAACATTTGAAAACGGACCATTTTCCACATTTCTGAAGCATGACGTAATGGGGGGTGTTATCTCTTTTGTCGAAAATCAGCCGTTTTTGCTCGAACATTAAATGCCTCCAAATGGTATTTAATTAACTTCCCGAGCCCCTGGAAGCATGAAAATCACTTTAAACATGCTAATTTTAGCTCTAACACTGATGATCCACCTACAAATGTGAACTGACGTTCAAAAATAAAACATTTGAAAACGGACCATTTTCCACATTTCTGAAGCATGACGTAATGGGGGGGTGTTATCTCTTTTGTCGAAAATCAGCCGTTTTTGCTCGAACATTAAATGCCTCCAAATGGTATTTAATTAACTTCCCGGGGTGAAGAAACCCTTTTTGAGAACTCAGAGTGAGTAAATTGGCCATTTTCATGCACTTTTAACCATTCCATAAATCTTGTGTTTTGGGCCCCTGGAAGCATGAAAATCACTTTAAACATGCTAATTTTAGCTCTAACACTGATGATCCACCTACAAATGTGAACTGACGTTCAAAAATAAAACATTTGAAAACGGACCATTTTCCACATTTCTGAAGCATGACGTAATGGGGGGGTGTTATCTCTTTTGTCGAAAATCAGCCGTTTTTGCTCGAACATTAAATGCCTCCAAAAGGTATTTAATTAACTTCCCGAGCCCCTGGAAGCATGAAAATCACTTTAAACATGCTAAATTTAGCTCTAACACTGATGATCCACCTACAAATGTGAACTGACGTTCAAAAATAAAACATTTGAAAACGGACCATTTTCCACATTTCTGAAGCATGACGTAATGGGGGGGTGTTATCTCTTTTGTCGAAAATCAGCCGTTTTTGCTCTAACATTAAATGCCTCCAAATGGTATTTAATTAACTTCCCGGGGTGAAGAAACCCTTTTTGAGAACTCAGAGTGAGTAAATTGGCCATTTTCATACACTTTTAACCATTTCATAAATCTTGTGTTTTGGGCCCCTGGAAGCATGAAAATCACTTTAAACATGCTAATTTTAGCTCTAACACTGATGATCCACCTACAAATGTGAACTGACGTTCAAAAATAAAACATTTGAAAACGGACCATTTTCCACATTTCTGAAGCATGACGTAATGGGGGGGTGTTATCTCTTTTGTCGAAAATCAGCCGTTTTTGCTCGAACATTAAATGCCTCCAAATGGTATTTAATTAACTTCCCGGGGTGAAGAAACCCTTTTTGAGAACTCAGAGTGAGTAAATTGGCCATTTTCATGCACTTTTAACCATTCCATAAATCTTGTGTTTTGGGCCCCTGGAAGCATGAAAATCACTTTAAACATGCTAATTTTAGCTCTAACACTGATGATCCACCTACAAATGTGAACTGACGTTCAAAAATAAAACATTTGAAAACGGACCATTTTCCACATTTCTGAAGCATGACGTAATGGGGGGGTGTTATCTCTTTTGTCGAAAATCAGCTGTTTTTGCTCGAACATTAAATGCCTCCAAATGGTATTTAATTAACTTCCCGGGGTGAAGAAACCCTTTTTGAGAACTCAGAGTGAGTAAATTGGCCATTTTCATGCACTTTTAACCATTCCATAAATCTTGTGTTTTGGGCCCCTGGAAGCATGAAAATCACTTTAAACATGCTAATTTTAGCTCTAACACTGATGATCCACCTACAAATGTGAACTGACGTTCA
>NW_028246969.1:0-93026 GCF_964263255.1 Lissotriton vulgaris
AATTGACAGAGTTTGTGTTTTGTGCCTGTGCTCGGGATGGCTAACTACCCTTTCCGCTTGTCATGTCACTCAGTGTACGCCCAGTTCATGCCCCCCTCCCTGGCCCTCGCTCCTACCCTGCCCATACGCGGAAGTAAAATACCATCACCTCGCCGCGTCTCGGCTCCCAAACTTCTGGATTCATTCCTGCCCCGGCACGCTGATTCTCCAAGGTACGTCTTTTCCTAGCCCTTTTAGCCCCCCAGGAACTACGGCATATTCCGTTGTACCTGTGCTCTTTGATATCACTCGCGGCCAACTTGTGACCGCTTCATAATTGTTTCCCTTTCCATAGGACCCGTGCTCGACTATCGGCTGATTACAGACGGCCGCCCACCGCATTCAGACCCGTTAGTAATTTTCCTTTTTCCTTTCTCATTCAACCGTGTTTTTCCAACCAAAATGGTCTTTCATTGTCCACCCTATTGCAGTGCCCCCATACAGGCTCCAGTGTAATCCCCAGATGATTCTCTCTGCACATCGGAATTTACTTCAGGCAATTCCTGAGCTAACTACGCAGGCTTCAGCGTTATCCCCAGATGATTTTCTCTGAGCATCGGAATTTACTTCAGGATATTCCTGAGCTAACTACGCAGGCTTCAGCGTTATCCCCAGATGATTTTCTCTGCGCATCGGAATTTACTTCAGGTAATCCCCGAGCTAACCCGCGCACGTCCCCCCTTCCCCCTTCCCAGTCCCCCCTGTTCTCTCCTCTGAAATACATTTCCTTTTCCTTGCAGCACGCCCTAACCTAGACAACCAAGTCCTGATGACGATCCAAACTAACATGGATCGAAACACCGTCGACCTAACAGCTCATTAACAGGCGTACTTCTCCTATGTGGCTCTACACCAAATTGAAAGAACTTTGTAAACTGTGATAACACGTTTTCACACGATTTGAGCCATTCACTGTAAATTATTTGCACTTTGTTCACAGTGCGCCGTCCATGCTGTTCACTTCTTCACTTGCGTCACCACTTTCACCACAGACACTTTTTTAAGCACCAAGTATTCTATGGTTGTCACCAATTCATTTTATGCAGTGCTGCTTCAAACTGTATATATCCGACCATGAACTTGTATTACAATATAAGATGATTAACTATCTTTATTCAAATTAATGAGTACTCTCCTCCTTTCTTTGCCAGTAATGCTGTGTGCATGCATAATTAATTGCCTATACACTATTACCTGTCAGGACATTGTTTCTTAATGAACCTAACTACAGTATGAAGCTTTACTTGTTTTGCAATGAAAACGATGGATGTGCACTTACAATCCTTGCACAAAAACATGGGAGGACTCATGCGCCTAGTGGCACATTTTTCAGGAGTGTTGGATCCAGTGGATATTAAGTCTTCCCAAATGTCTTAAATTGGTAGCAGCAGTTTGTCTGGCAATTGAACAAGTGAATGGATTGTGATGGACCATACCTTAATTTTTTATGTCCTATGTGCAGTTGAAATTATTTTGACATGAGCAAAAGCATAACCCATGACAAACAGCATGATAGGAACATGTTATTCTCAGAGAAGAGTATATTTCTATTCAAAGATGCAGTGTTTTGAATCTGGCAACACTGCTTTTGACTTCAGACACATGTGAGTGTAGGGATAGTGGGTTTGATAATGAAATGGTGCTTGATTGTATTGAAGTGACCGAATCATGCACGAAACCAAGACCAGACGTAAAAGAAGTCCGATTAAAGCTGTCAAATGTTATGTTATGTTATGTTATAGGGGGTGCTTCTATAGCGCACGGCTACTCCGAGGAGTGTCCCGGCGCTGTCGGAGCCTCACAGGTCCAGAGTGGAAAAAGACAGGACGAATGAAGGGGGCGTAGCTCAGCAGGGCAGAGTTATTGCAGGAAAAGCAAGGTCTTCAGGTCTTTCCTGAAAGCCAACAGATTGGGGCTGGATCTGAGAGAGGGAGAGGAAGATCGTTCCACAGCTGAGGGGCGAGATGTTTGCAAGAGCGCCCCCCACAGCGGGCACGACGGATCATGGGAGTGACTGCCTTGGCCTGGGTTGAAGAGCGCAAGGATCTGGGTGGTGAGTAAAAACTGATCCATTTCTGAAGATAGCGGGCGCCTGTGCCATGAAGAGCTTTAAACACGATGGTCAGGGCCTTGAAAGTTATCCGCTTCTTCATTGGTAGCCAGTGAAGGGTTCTAAGAAGCTCACTGGCCCTTGCTCTCCTGGAGAGGCCGAAGATGGCGCGGGCCGCCGAGTTCTGCACCACCTGGAGACGAGATAGGAGGTAGTCTGGCAGTCCAAGGTAAAGGACGTTAGAGTAGTCCAGCCTTGATCCAATCAGGGCCTGGACAGTGGTCTTTCTGTGTTCCAAGGATAGGAGCGGCAGGAACTTACTCAGCATCTTCAGGATGGCAAAACATTTGCCGGCTAGGCCCGACACCTGAGCCCTAAAGGAGAGACAGTTATCAACCTGAATACCCAGGTTTTTTGCAGCCCCCGAGTCACCAGTGGGAGGGAACATGGCTGCAGGCCACCACTCTTTCCATTTGGGGTCAGCGGGGCAGCCGAAGAACACCTCGGATTTGTCGGAGTTACACTTGAGGCTGTGCTGACTAAACCAGTCGAACACAGCCCCAAGGCAGCCCCGAATGGATGCCCCGTCGAAGTCATGTCCCCTGTCACAGGTGAACAGGAGTTGAGTATCGTTGGTGTACGACACGATCTGGGCCCCAAAGTCCTCTGCAAGTGCTGCCAGAGGGGTCATATAAATGTTGAAGAGTGAGGGGCTCAAAATCGAGCCCTGCGGCACTCCGACCTCCAGAGGCGGCATAGCGGCAGAAAAAGGTGGAGCCCAGATAGTTTGCTGGCGGCCTGTGAGGAATGACCTGAACCATCTAAACACCGTCCCCCTTAGACCTACCTCCCAGAGTCTAGATAGGAGGCGATCATGGGGGACGGTATCGAAGGCTGCGGAGAGGTCAAGCATCACCAGCATAGCTTTTCCTCCCCTGTCCAAGGTTTCTTTAATCACTTCGGTGACCTCAAGCAAAGCTGTTTCGGTGCTCAAATTAGAGCGGAAGTCAGATTGGGATTTGTGTAAAATGTCATTAGATTCTAGAAAGTGGGACAAAGTGGTGTGGACATGTTTTTCAACCACTTTCACCAAAGCTGGCAGAAGGGAAATGGGTCTGTAGTTGACATGTGATTCAGGGTTCAGGTTGGCTTTCTTCAGAAGAGGCAAAATGAGGGCCTGCTTCCAAGATTGAGGTAATTCACCTGTGTTAAGCGAAAGGTTGAGTATGGGATTAATGAGATGGTTAAGGGTAGGGGATCATTTGTGCAAGAAATTTAGCAGGACAAGGGTCGAGAGGAGAGCCTGATTTTAATTTGGAGAGGAGGTCTAGGGAGGACTGGAGAGACAATGGAGGAAAGTTCCAGAGGAAGGGAGTGGTCAAGGTCTGGAGGGGATCGAGAGATCCTGAGAAGAGAGGGGGATTCAAATTGGCGGTCCCGAAAGAGGTCTGCATAGTCCTGATTTTGCTGGTAAAGAAGTTTGACATGCTTTTTAATGGTTCTTGTTTGAGAGACCAGTATGTAGAATTGACAGCTGCTTATGCTGTATGCTCTATTACAGAGACACTAGAAGAATCCTCTTTACAAGATGGAACCTCACCTAAGTAGCAGAGTTGATTTCTTTAACTAGAGCTGGCTGCTTGTCAGAAAATGCTGATGAGATGATCTATACAGATAGCCCTTATGGTTTTGGTGCTGTCCATAATTAAGGACAACTGTGCGCGAAGAGAGGATTTATGGCGTCCTCAGGTGCTTAAGAAAAGTATGTGCATATTAGTTTTGTTAAAAGCAATTAAAAAACCAAAGGAAGTTGCAGTTTCAAAGTGTCACGCTCATAAGGCTGGCAAGAATTTGGTCACCTAAGGAAACACACATGCTGACCAAAGGGTGAGGTATTGTGCGTTGCTGGAAGAGTAAATTGCTCAAGAAAGTGGAAATGTAAAACGTTCAAGTGTACAAGGCTCAGGTAAAGTAAGCTGTTTCTAACTGGATTTAAATCGGACTTCTTTGAATGAGAAATTGACAGGAAGAAGTTTGTTAAAAAGAAATGAGCAAGATTATTTGTAAAAAGAATTTTCAAGATCTGTATCAAATACGAAGCAAAATATATTTTGCCAGACTTGGTGTTGTAGCCTGGGTGTCAATATTTGCATAATGAAACATGCCCATTTATGAGATTATAGGCAGACTCTCCCGAGATGCCACAATGCAGTAGCTTGAAGTACATCATGGTCATGGTCTGCTAATTCTTAAAATGGGTTGAGGCATTTCCCACCGCTAGAGCAGATAACCTTACATTTGCCAAATTGTTGTTAATAGAATTAATACCAAGATTTGATCTCCCAACTTCTACTGAGATGGATCGTGGCACTCACTTTGGAAGTATAATAATCTGTACAGATTTTAGGATTAAGCAAATATTCCATTTTAGCTATCGCTTACTATCCTCAGGAGTGGTGGAGTGAACCAATGGCACTCAAGAATAAACCGGCAAACGTTTGTGTTTCAATAGTATTAAAATGGACAGATGCATTCCCCCTTGTGCTAATGAATATGAGAAGTACTCATAAGAGAAAGACTGGACTGTCGCCTCATGAAGTGATCATGCACAGAGTAATGAGACTTGCATAACTGCATTGGTTTTAATAACTGATTACATTTTGGTAGATTATTTTAAAGGTTGGGCTGATGTGGTGAAATCTGCCTCTTCTCAGGTGAATGCAGTTACAAACGACTACAAAGATGCACCGTGCCATGGTTTAAATGCTGGTGACTGGGTGTTCATTCACAAGAAGCCTGTCAGAGGAAGCTGTCTCAATGAATGCAGGAGTGGTCCTTTCCAGGTGATCATTAACAGTGCAGTTAAATGTGAGGGGTGTCTCAGTGGATCAACATAGGTCACACAATGAGGGAGTTAGTAGTTGAAACAGTGGATGAGGCAAGATCAGATGAAGCAAATGCACAGTCTGATGCACAAAACCACAGTCACACTCCAATTTGCTGCGCATATCCAGTGGGAAGAGAGTTAAGATTTTTCTGTAACTGTAAGATCAAACAGAAATGCAAAGAAAACATTTGCAGGCGAAAGTTGAGATTAAGACCCTGAAGTCCAGTTACAGAGTGAAGGGCTGCTTTGATGCAAATGCATGAGTAGCAGCAAGAAGCGGAAATCTCCAATAAACAAATCTCCAATAAACGAGTCTGCAAGCACACTCCCTTTGTCCTTGGTTTAGCACCGGGAAACCTTCGGGTAGCTGCGCGCTTTATAAGATTAAATATAATAATAATAATAATAATAATAATAATAATAAATCTCTGACCAAAGCAGAAACAAGTTGGAATCGGGAATCAGAGTTGAAAAGACCCCTTCCCAGAAAAGGTTTTCTGTGAAAAAGCCAAAGAGAGAAGCGGAGATAAGTGCAAGTTCAAATGTTATCAATGGCTTGAATAGGAAAGCGACAAAAGACTATTGCTGAAGAATTACCCAGAAAAAAGCTTGCAAAAGAAAACAATGTGAATCAGAAAAAGATCTAAAGAAACATTTGAGCTTGGAAAATGAGGAGTGAAATGCCTGTTGCCAAACTACCACTTGGAGAGTTCCTAATCAGAACTATTCTTCACCAGAGTGGGTGTACCTAGTAACAGTGTAGGAGGAAGATACTGACGAAGATGACTTTTCAAAGGAATAAGTGCCACCATGTTTTAGAAAAAGGCTCAACTCTAGAGCATGAGTCACCATGAGCAATGGTGTAGCTTGACCTTTTGCCGCCTGGGGCGATCTGCTTGTTTTACTTCCAGTGGCGGCTGGAGAAGGTAAGAGCAGAGGGGGGTCTGCTGGGGACAGACTATGACAAGAAGGGGAGGAGGGAGTGCTGGTGACAGACAATGACAAGCAGTGGAGTGCTGGAGACAGACGACGAGGGAGATTCATACAATTTATTTTTTTTAAAGACAGGAAATCTTACCTTATGCCAGTTTGCTCCCAAAACCAGTCACGCCACTGACCAAGAGGGGGAAATAGATACTTTTGAAATACTGAATTTTGACGAAAATCAAGATATTGAGATAGGAGAATGGTACCTAAAGACTGAAATAACTGGAGAAAGAAAAAATACAGATATTGATAATACAGAGACTGATTAAGCTGATTTTTAATTATTATGTTTCCTCTTTACAAGGACTGAGAAGTGAATACTAATTTTTTTTATAGTCTGAAAGAAGGAATTAATAAAGAAATTAATTGTAGGTACGATGTTATTAAAAATGATATTATTCGTATTCGTAGGCCTGTGGGAGTGCTTACCGATACCTGTGGATAATGTTTCAGATCAAATAACGAGTGGCGTTGCAAGTAGTCCGGGGCGTGGCTTAGCCGGCGTTGATGGCGGTCGTGTAGAGCGCGAGCTCCGACCAGCCTGCACTCATCCTGACTCCTAATCCTGGCCCGGGTCATCAGCGAGGGCACCCAGTGAGCTTGTGCCGTTACCAGACCCGGGGGCACCATCCGACAGCGACCGGAACCGGCTCCGGCGTTCGCGGAACAGCCCGGCGGCCCAGTGAGACACCCGACGAGGACTCTAAAGCCAGGGCCTCGATTTTGGTGAAGCCCAGCCGGCAGTGGCCGCTGGTGGCGAGTGTGGGAAGACCACGGGCTGACTATTCGCCCAGGAGCTTGGCGATATTTGGGACTATACCCCCCGCGGGGGAGCAGCAGGACGAAGCAGTGACGCCTGCGGGCCAGAGCAGAGGCCCGATCCTGGGGCAGCCGGAGGAAGTGACCGCCATCTTGGGACGCCTCCGCCGGTCCGCAGAACTGTGGTGAGACGCGACCAGGCGGACAGGCTAAATCGCAGAGGGCCTCAGGTCAGTGAAGAGGGCCAAGGACCCATGGAGAGCTGCCCTGCGGGGGCTGAGTGGCCGCAACGCACGGACCGGTGAAAGACGGTGAGGCGGGGGTGATCAGTGGCTGGGGCCTCGGGGGTCAGATCGGGCCCCGGTGCGTGCATACTATAGCGCTCGCTGTTCGTGGGAGACAGTCTGGGTGGGCGCCTTGTGACCGTTCAGCTAGCGCGGTCAGCGGCCATCTAGCACGCGCCTGTACCGGAGAGACACCTTGCGGACATTGGGAACCGGTGCTGGTAGCGGCAGTGGGGGACCCCCTCAAGTCCGGTGGTTGACGGCTAGCGGCCACGCAGTTGCGCGTCTGGTATATGACGGGCACAGTCATAACAACGTCCTGTGCATCAACCCACGCATTGTGGGCAACATGACATGACGCGAGGTGGAGCTGGAGGAGGCCAGAACAAGCAGGGGCCGATAGATAAGTTCACGAAGGCGGTAGGCCCTGGGGTATCACAGACACCGGTGCCCGACAATGCGGCGCTGTTGGCGGCGATTACGCAATCAAGAGACGTCCTGGATGCTAAAATCGGGGCTGTTGGGTCGGATGTCATGCTGCTGCGCCAAGATCTGCGGAACGCTGTGGAGCGCATCACCGGTGCGGAGACGCGCATCTCAGAGGTGGAGGACGACGCGACTACCCTAAAGAAAAGAGTCTTAGACTTGGAAAAGGTACAGAAAGGCCTACCTTTGAGGGTTGAGGATGCGGGTGGCGCACTCGGCGGAATAATCTCCACTTTGTTGGTTTTCCGGAGAACTGCGAAGGGGGCGATGCGGAGCGCTTCTTAGCTCAATGGTTGCAGGGCTGGATCCCGGAAGATGCTCTATCACATTGCTTTGTGGTGGAGAGGGCCCATCGGGCTCTCATGCAGAAGCCCCCGGCCGGTGCGCGCCTGTGACCGATTATCGCTAAGTTCCTGAACTATGCCGATCGAGACACCATCCTGAGACAGGCGAGACTGAAAGGTATACTTACCTATGAGAACACTAACATCCTCATTTTTCCGGACTACATGAGACTGATACAGCAACAACGCCAATCTTTCATTGCAGCCAAGGCCCGTCTCAGGGGCCTTAAGATTCAGTACGCACTGCTCTACCCAGCAAGGCTGCGGGTTGTGTACAAGTCTCGTACACTGTTCTTTGACACTCCAGAAGAGGTCTTTCAGTGGACAGATGAAACGGTGAAGGCCCGAGTTAACACAGCAAAGGGCGGGGAATCAGACTCCTCATCGAGTGGCATTGCCAGGGTAGGCCTTAGAAGTCAACGTCGGCGCCGCAGACGATCGCGCTCGAGCCGTGGCTCGCGCTCTGGATCGGCCTCCCGCCGGGATGCTTCCACACGGGAACAGCAAGAAGATGTACCTTGACTGTGGGGGAGCACGATCATGAACATCTATGTATGCCCGAAATGGATGATCAGGTGCATTGTTGCTTAGGCTGGAAGCCACACCCAGCCCAGTTGGGGGGAGGGAGCGACAGCCTAGTTTTCTATGGGCTGGTGCTGGGGGATCCATTGGAGGGGGTGGTTCTCGGTCCCCCGTTGGGGACTGGGCCATTCTTTCCGACCATTCGCCGGTGTGTGTTACGCTGGACACAGGTCCTGCTAGGCAGCCATTTTGGTGGCGCATGTTGGCCTGGCATTTGACGCAGGATGCCTACCACACACAAATGACTACCGCAATAGATCATTTATTGTCCACCAATGTGGGCACGGTGGACTCCCCGGCGATTATCTGGGAGGCCCTGAAGCCCACGCTGCGGGGGGTGGATATTTCATGGTGTGCGGCGGCCCGGAGGGAGAAACGTAAAGACCTGGTGCGCATGAGGCGGAACCGGAAGCGTTGGAGCGCAGGGGTCGGGAGGAGGATGGTAGACCTGCTTGGCGGCAGTTGGCACTGGCGCAACAGCAATACGCCTCCGTGCTGCCCTGTGGGGGCGGAGTGGCCTCAGCGCACGGACCGGTGAAAGACGGTGTATTTCTTTCTTAAACTTTATTAGGTTATACACAGTACCAACACAATAACATGCTGACCACTTCAGCATTTGTGGTAAGCATTCTAAATAACAGGATAACAAGATGTACCATATGCCATTAGAACAAAGTGACCACTGCACTTATCTTTAGCACACCGCCATCCATCCTTCTATCCAGTGAGTATCTTTCATTGGTACGGAGTTCCTATTGGTTTCATGAATTCCCTCATTCGTTATTCACATCCTGCCCTCTACTAGCAGGTTAAGCTCCGTGTGGACTACATATAACCCCACGGGCGTCATCCCCTGGGCTGCAGTGCTAAGTACGTTTCTGAGTCCTCATTACAGGATGCCAGGTTTGTGAACCACTTATCAAAGTTAATGGTTTTAGAGAAAATGTGTATACTAAAATGATTTAAAAATATATCAAAAGTATTCAAGTTGCTCAGTTGTTACGTATATATTTTCCTTTCTACATTAGCTAGTGAAGTGGCCACCAATGTCGAAGTGGAAATTTCTGATTCTCCTGTAGTGCTTTTCTAGCGATCTTCAATTATAAGTTTTTCCCCATATCTGACTGAGTATAATGAGACTTTTGAGAATTTATTCATTTGAGTAAAAAGGAAATTAAGAATTCAGTGTATTAGAAAGAGACATGACATGATTTCAATAATGAATAGAACTGAAGAGGTATAAAGGTGTTGAGAAATGTGGAAGATCAAAAGATTGCTTTAGATGAATTTAGGGTGGAAGAAAAATGTAGGTTCTCGGGGTTACATCCAAGGTTGAAGATGGAGCAAGATAGAAAAGATGTTTGGAAAGGCATAGTTCCATAGGGCGGATTCAAGTTTGTTGGTGATAAAACTTATGTAGTGGAGATCTTTTGATAGGAGAAGAATGTGTTATGAGAGATTTTTATTGTTTGTGAAAAGGCTGCTCATTTCAATCTATCAAAGAACTGAGAGGGTTCACGTCATCTAGCTTTAGTTTTACCTAGATTAAATCATGAAGAGGAGATAGTAAAGAACCATGGTTTGAGGAGAGGGAAAAGAGATTTTGGTCACGTAGTAATGGATGTTTTAGAGGCTATTACTCCTCCTAAGGAAATACCCATGAATGATGTGAAGATTTGGAAACAATCTAGGTACATAGATAGACTTGCTGTAGATACTTCAGGGTCCTTTAAATTAGTGAACAAAGAAATGTTGGCAATGTTGGCAATGAGATCAATAGTGATGCAGAACTGTCTTGCTTTAAATGTACTCTTTGCGAAAAAGGGAGGTGTCTAAAGTAATTAAGGTGAAGAAGTGTTGCACATACATACTGGATTATAGTGGAGTGACTGACTCTTACATTACTAACATAACTAACTTGATGAGATTAGGTCATTAGAAGAACCAGGTTTGTGGGCAGAAGTGAGTAACCTTCATACTTCTCACTCACGCCTACAAAAACATCCACAACATCGGACCCAAATACCTAAACGAGAGAGTCTCCTACCATTTACCCAAAAAGAACCTCCGCTCCGTGACCTCGCCCTGGCAGAGACCCCCCGCATCCACAGAAACAGAGTAGGCAGAAGAGCCTTCTCCTACGTCACAGCAAAGACCTGGAACGAGTGCCCAGTCAACATAAGACGCTCCCCCACTCGCTCTTCAACTGATCTAGAGCTTGCCTCCCTCCACCTCACCCCCCCCCCCCTCCCCAGCGCCTTGAGACCCTCATGGTGGGTGGTGCGCTTTACCAACCCCTGATTGATTGGCTGAGCTGTAGGATCTTGGGTAAAGAAAATAGAAAGTAGATTTGGAAAGGTAGGTAAGTGGCTAAGTAGTTTTGGTGGAGGAGTTTTATAAGCGGGGTTAACACCAAAAACAATAATATTATTTTGTGTCATTTCCCTATCTTACTTATTAAAATTAATAGAACGAATGGTTCGATAGTATAATTAAAATAGTAGAAGTAGTGAAGATAATTCTTCAAGGAAAAGATCCAAGGACTTTGAATTAGACTATTACTGGGAGAGAGTGTTCCAACAGGTTAGGCAGATGGAGGAGAATGTCCAACTAATAAAAAGATGTCAAGGCCAATAGCCCACTTGGAAAGTCACGAAAGGTGTTGAGTACCCAAATTCAACTAAAAGCTTCATCAAGAGGCTCACCATCCCAAGAGACTCTGCACTCTTGAACAGCTTTCCATTTCCCCATTCATGAGGCTCAATTGCCACACTAGTGATCAGCGGCCCTTAATTTCAAGCTCCCCAGGTCGCACTAGAAGTCATTTGCTCCAGAAACCATCCAAATTCCCTCTTATGACACCTACCAGCTACTTTGAAAGGTTCAGGAGCTCCCCTTCCTGATGCCCACAGCCCCCTTCAGGAACCTCACCAGCTTTTCTTCCATACAGATATTCAATCGCTCACAGGCCAACACTTGCTGCACTCTAAAGAGGCCAAGCAAGCGCTTCAGCGCCCAGCAAAGGGGTAGTAGCCTCTACATAAATGCTGCAATACAATACAAGAGCCTACTTCACATGACTCAACAATAAACTTCAATAACAGTCTCCTGCGAAAGGCCACAACAGTCGCCGAGGAGAATAGAGCTCCCTCAAGACTCAGGCACACCATCCACAAGAGGCGCTGCCACCCCAGAGGCTTTTCAGCCCTTTCTTCAAGAGGTGTAACGGCCCGCACTTGGTCCAACAGTTGTTCACTTAAAAATGACAATGGCTACCACAAGCTTTTCAGGTCTATCAAGAAGTCCACAGCCCCTTCAAAAGCAGTAAAGCCCCCTTAGGATACTCACAAGCCAGCATAAGTGGTTCAGAGGCTCCCCTTAAAGAGGCTACAGGACCCCTCAAGAGCCTTCCTTTGAGAGGTCAACAGCATCTATGAGAAGCTCACTTGCCCATAGGAGATGCAACAGCCTCTCTAAAGAGGACAACAGTTCCTTCTAGAGGCTTATCACCTCTTCTTAAAAGGCAAACAGCCCCATGACAATCATTAGCTTTGATAACTTCATTCCAATCTGGCTCTCTAGAAGGATATTTCACAGAAACAGTGATGTTAAAAGGGCTAGAGAACACTCATCGCATGCTTGATGAAGGGGGGAGACCTGCGGGTCCTGTTCGACACAGTTCATCATGGTATATATTCTGAATACGTTGAAAGCAAGAACGGGCTTCAGTCGTGTAGTAAACTGGTTCAGATTCCTACTTCTGGGACATTCTCAACCGTTCAATCTGATGACCTTTATTATCTTGTGTCATCCCGCTAGGCTTCACGATCCGGCTTGCACTGTTCAACGTGTACATTGAGCCTGTAGGACTCACCATAGAAGACCCAGGCCTAAAGCTCCACGGAAGACACTCCACCTTCCTCAATGCTGCCTTCAGCCCATGACTTACGCACATTCCAGGGGGTATGACGAAATTATACAATTGTATGGCAGCTAGCAGCAGAAAATGTAATCCAGAGAAGACAGACCGTTTACTAATCTCCAGTAAGCCCAATATTAAAATTGTTCCTTATATGAGGGAATAATTAATAGAATTTAGCGACTGACAAATCAATAAAGTTCTTGATCGACACTTCTCCATCAATGCGTCAGCGCAGGAATAAATGAGCTTATTCTCAAACTATCATCTTCACAAATTTAAGAAAACTTTTTTTGCAGCAACCAGCTCAAAGCTGTAGCCCATGCATGAATTATCTTAAGGATCGAGGCAGGCGATGCCACCTTGGCAAGCCTGCGGTGAACACCATGCCCCCCTCAAAGCAATCTGCATTCCACAGCCCACTTAATTACAAAAATCAATCAGATGCTATTGTCCCACTTCTGAGGGATCTTCATTGGCTGCCCTCAGCTGTGCGGGTAAAGTCGAAAGTCTGCTTCTCACATTCAGATTTCTACATGCAGTCAGGTCGAGCAACCGAGGTCATCATCTGACCATTCCATGTGCATTTAGACATCCCAGGAGCAAGAACATGCTACTTTTGGAAACACCATTTTTTGTGAACCTCCCATGCCTTATAGTAATCTTGCTCTGGTGCTGCCACGACCACCTAGAACTCCCCACGATTACAGCTGAAATTAGCCCTGAACATCCAGTCATCCTATTTGATTCTAAAGACTCACCATTCCTAGATGTACCCGTAAAATACACAGTGACCAGTAGAATTGTCTGAAAATAGCAACTGCAGGTTATAATGCACTCTGGATACTTTCTTGACAGATCGATCTTGGAGTCACCGACACCTTGCATTTTCATGTTTCAAATTACATTTTCCGTACCTGTCTCTCCTTCCTCCACTACACATCATCCCCTCCCACATCTAAGCAACAGATTGTTCTCTTCCTAACTTTTTCGGAGATAGTACCACCATGTCAGATAGCCATCAACTTGAAAAGGATTTTTTCCCAAAAATTTTATTTAGATTTTATAAAAAATACAGTTTCAAAAATAGTTGCAAATCTCTACAAAGGTAGGAAATCATGTAAATAACAATATATAGGAGTAAATCAATATTTGTATTATTAGGCAATCAGGTAGATAAACGTGATAAAAAGATACATCACATTTTAAGCTACTAAGAAATATACTAAAGTAATCTGAGTAAAAACTGAAAGAAGGAATGAAAAAATATGAAAGAGGGAGGAGGTGATACTACTGTAAGGAAATAACATATGTACAATATATTCAATGAAAAGGTCATTGTGTCGATTATAAACTGATCATTATAAAACGTAAAGATGTTAGATGCTTATACATGAAAAATGCTTTGCAACACATTCTCAGACACCCCATGGGCAATCACATACACCCTAGGGGCACTCACATACACCCCAACAGCAATCTCATACACCCTAGGGGCACTCAAATACACCCTAGGGGCACTCACATACACCCCAATAGCAATCGGATACACCCCAGGGGCACTCACATACACCCCAGGGGCACTCACATACACCCCAGGGGCAATCACATACACCCCAAGGGCAATCACATACACCCCAACGACACTCACACACACCCCAGTGGCACTCACTTACACCCCAAGGGCAATCACACCCCAACGGCACTCATATACACCCCAGTGGCACTCACTTACACCCCAAGGGCAATCACATACACATACGCAAAAATATGGTCCCCATTCATTACTATCTCTATCTTGCCCAAAGAGTTCGCGGAGCGGACCTGTCTAGCGTACCTTAGACTTTTGCCACTTGAACAGGGGGAGGCCAAGGCTCCATAATCCTAATGTTTCTGATTCACAGCAGTCCTAGTCAGACAACTTGCAAGCCCAGCAAGGTCTACTTGGAAGGGGAGAGGGTGGGTGAGGGTTTTGTTCAATTTGGAATGTTCCTTTATCCTTGTTTTACTTGGCATGCAAAGCCTTCTAACACACTCAGCGATACTGTACTACGACCATTGCTATACTCAGCTGTATATGGCAACTCTTGCTTTCTAATTGAGCCTGAAGGCCTCTATCTCTTGTCACTCATACGCGGCCGGCCCAATTTGGGTTGTAGGTGACATGCTGTGTATTAACATGCCCACTTTGTGATTGCTATTGTGCTGTATTTTGTTCTGCTCCTTGGTATGCATCTGAACTTCGCGGCTTGCCCGTAATGGGTTGTAGGCGGTATGCTGTGTATGTGATTTGCCCAATTGTCTGCCAATATAAAGATTCGCTCCTAAACAACATGAACAAATGAGTGATGCAAGTTTCACTTTACGGACAAACATCTCTTGCACCACTTCGTGCCCAATTTAAATGTTGGCGGAGAGATCTCAGTCGCAATGGTGACGGAGTTCTCTTCTCGCCAACATTATGGCCAGTCACTTCATTCCATTTGCAAGTCCATAAAGAAGTAATTATACCACATTTCTGACTTTCCACTACGAAAGGCCACCTACATTGTCCGGTAAAGGGCTCTTTCAGATTCCCCGGTCTTGGACCGCCAGGAAAAGGCAGACCCCAATTCACTTTTTTTACTCCTTTCACAATTTTTCTGTTTAGCTACTGTTCCCCCCCACTCATTCTTTGTTGCCCTGCTCTAACTGCATAGATTGTAGTTTTGTCACAACTGAGCTTTTCTCTGACTGCTAAAGAGAGGCCGAAAATAAGGCCTATAATGGACTGGAAGCCCAGCATGGTTATATAATTTTAGAAAGTGGAGTATACCATCAATACATGAAATAACTTCATTTCTTATAGCGCTCAACACCACAGTTCTATACTTTAAGCACTGTAAATAGAAGGTATAATACTTTTCAATGTCTGGGCATCTTTCTCATCACCTGTATCCACAGGAAATGCTACTTGGGGTTAGGTCCAGTTATCTAATCTCCTAAACTATCACAGTCCCTTGTTTTTCAAACAAGGGTTGTGTTGAGTGGTGCTGGTGACCACGCTGGTGCGAGCTGTCATTTTCTGCAGTATTCTTTCATTTATGCACTCGTTTTGAGACGGATGTTGTTTTTATGTTCCATGAAGGTTGGTGAGTGAAGGATGAACACATGCACTCTCTGGTGTAGACTTAAACTTAATGACAGATTAAACTCTTCCGACATTTACTATATAAAAATGGCTTCTCGCTGATATGTATTTGCTGGTGAATGAATAACGTTGTTACCCTGAGAAATTTCTCCCCACCCTCAGGACTTTTATCTGCTTCTTTTTATCCCCCTGGATGTATTCTTTCATGTGCATGCATGGATGAGGAGTCTGTAAATCTCCTTTCATCTTTCCACGGTCACTACTTGTGCTGAGTTTCTCATGGGAGTTATTGTCTCCTGTTTGGTGTATTTTTTTTTAATTCAGTTAGATTTAAGTTACTGCTGACATCAGTGCGCGAATGTGGCTTATTTACTGTGTGTACCTTTTGGTGCATCTTTAAACGATCGATTCTGCCATATGATTTCCCACAATCTGTGCATGCGTATCGTTTCCCTATGTGTATGTCAAGATGCCTCTTTAGTGTTGATGAGGCAGTGAAACTCTTCTCACACTCTGTACATGGGTATCGTTTCCCACTGGGTTTTTCAGGTCGTCTCTGGATGGAGGATAAGCCACTGACGCTTTTTTCACTTTCAGTGGGTTCGATGTTTGTGTCCTGGTGTGGGACTAGGAATGGAGATCTAGTGACATTTGTGTCATTATTGGTATTTGGGGGTGGCTTCTCTTCTTCAATTGTCTTTTTGTGCTGATGTATTTGCAATGATGGTGGGATATTTAAAATATTTTCTTTTTCAATAGGGGGAGATAATTTCTCTTGTATTTCTGTTTTCGGATCTTTGGCTGGAAATCTTTTAAAATATTTCCCCAATTCATTAAACATTGCTGAATTATCGCCAATGTATGTTCGTTGGTATTTGAGAAGCTCTGTTGGTCTGCAAAAACTTTTCCCATATTTAGCACAAATATATTCAATGGACTTGTTTTTATCTCTCGCTTTCTTCAGCTTTGGCCTGGTGTTGGCACACTGTCCACTTTCAGTTGATTTATCTTGTGTGTTTGCAGCAGATATTGGCTCATTTTGCCTTTTGTCAAATTGTTCTGGGGCAAGAGATGGCACAGTTGTATTTTCATTGTTTTCTGAGAAAGGCACTTCTGTTTCAAGTCCTTCAGGGGAGCTGTCGGGCTTCTTTGGTTTCTGTTCAGTATATTCCTCCTGTGAGTTGTGAGTTTCATCCTTTAAGCTCATCCAGTTACAGTGCCTATCCTTCTGATGTTCTTCTAAACTGACTGGTGTCTCAACATTACCATCGGCTTTACCTGTTCCCTTTTTGTGTTTTGGAAAGTTTGGTGGAAGATAATCTTTCTTAACCTTGATACACTGTGCGGTTGCATCAGGACACTCTTCAGTGGCAGGTACAGCGCTGATGCTGCTGCAGGCACAGGGGTTCCAAACAACCCCACTCTCACCTCTACGAATACGAGCTGCTAACCAGAGTCGTTTCATCCTTTTTGATCCACGGGATATGCACATGCGGAGGTCAAGTGTATAAAAACGGCTTCTACAGGAGGACTCTCAGTCGAAGGAAGCGGAAGCAGAGGACGGCCTGGTCCTCGCACAACAGTCCATCAAGCACTGGGGAGTGGTGATTTTACCTGCATAGGCTGACCGCCAGGATGCTCCGCCTGTCGCTGATCATAAGGAGGATACAAATATTTTTAATGCTGGTAACGCTCCAAGGACACATCAAAGCCAAGAGACTCAATTACTTGTCAATTCACTGCGATATCAGGACGCATCCTTCTCAATCTTCATAATCGAAGACATGGAAGAGAGTCTGTTATTGATAATCGCATTACACAAGTACCAAGTTGATGTTGGCTACCAGATTGTAACGTTAGCATTCTGGCTGTGAGTTTATTTTGTGTAGGCCAGCGAGTAAAGAGCAGACTTTAGCTCAAATTTTCACTTACAGTGGATCACACTTGTCGGCTTGTTATGATCCTTTTTCTCTTACTAGACTCATCGGTTTCTGAAAATGAAATGTTTTTATCTCTTGCTCTTCTCATGGAAATAGGAAGGTTCCAGTTTTTCAAATTCTTCTCTGCTTTTTATCATCTTGTTGTATTTGCATGGGTCTGCTCTCTGTTGGGTATAAAGACATTTGAAATTGACCATTAGGTACAGTTTAATACAGAACACTTTGCTGAAACAACTTATCACATAATTCAATTTATCATTCCACTTTTAAGCCCTTGAAAATGAGCAGAAAAATATTTTATGCAAAACGTCTACTCCTTGTAGTGATAAATAAAAATAAACAAACAGTTGAAAGTAATCAAAAAAATGAAATATTCCAGGACACGTGAAGTATCACAAACATGTCAACTTGCATTACGGACATCTCAAATATGTGGCAATCTAATCTTTCCTGCCACCAAAGTACTGCCCTGTATCTTATAACATGGAGACCTCAGGTCTAGCCGTGTGTGGATGATATAAAGTACTCAGACTCATCAGGTATAACCCACATGTGTGATGTAATATACTACAGTTCTTCGATTTAAAGCCCACGCGGGTGGTATAATGTACCCCGACTTCTCGGGTAAAGCCCTCACTGGGTGGTATAATGCACCGACTCCTCGGGTAAAGCCCTCGCTGGGTGGTGTAATGGACCTGGACTCCTCAGGTAAAGCCCACGCTGGGTGGTGTAATACACCGACTCCTCGGGTAAAGCCCTCGCTGGGTGGTGTAATGCACCCTGACTCCTCTGGTAAAGCCCACGCGGTGTGGCGTAATGCACCCTGACTCCTCTGGTAAAGCCCACGCGGGGTGGCGTAATGCACCCTGACTCCTCTGGTAAAGCCCACGCGGGGTGGCGTAATTCACCCTGACTCCTTGGGTAAAGCCCATGCTGGGTGGAGTAATGCACCCTGACTCCTCAGGTCAAGCCCACACTGGGTGGTGTAATGCACCCGACTCCTCTGGTAAAGCCCTAGCTGGGTGGTATAATGCATTCAGACACCTCTGGTAAAGCCCACGCGGGGTGGTGTAATGCACCCAGACTACTCGGGTAAAGCCCTCGCTGGGTGGTATAATGCACCCCGACTCCTCGGGTAAAGCCCATGCTGGGTGGTGTAATGCACCCGACTCCTCGGGTAAAGCCCACGCTGGGTGGTGTAATGCACCCGGACTCCTCGGCTAAAGCCAACACGGGGTGATGTAATGCACCCTGACTCCTCAGGTAAAACCCACGCTGGGTGGTGTAATGCACCCTGACTCCTCGGGTAAAGCCCACGCTGGGTGGTCTGATGCACCACGACTCCTCAGGTAAAGCCCACGCTGGGTGGTTGTAACGGGGTGTCCCCGACTTTGATCCCCGTTATGGGGAATCGACCTGATCAATCACCATGGACTACGAGACGTACTTCAAATACCCCCTCTTGTATCCCTCAGCAGATGGACTATCGAGGGGCTGGATCCGAGGCTGCGTCAGGCCGAGAAGGAGACGGGGACTGGCCCTTTAACTATCAGGGTGAGGACGAGTGGGCGGAGTTCCAGGACGACGGAACGCCGTCAAAGGCGGAAGCACAGGGAGACGAGGTGTGCTTGTACACCTGTAGAGGAGACGAGGAGAGAGGTTGGAGAAAGACGGAAGCAAGTTGGAAGGAGGAGTCGCATACTGGAGGAGAAGTCCTGTCCGAGGAGGAGACGCCTGGAGGCCACCGAACCTACGAGCCGCCCAGCCACTCACCCGGGGGAGGTGTGTGGCTTGCCCAGGTGCATAATCGGCTCAAGGGCTGGGTGGGACGGAAGGGCGGTCCCGTTGTAAAATAGCGGAGTCCCTGGTTCCCGGTTTTCCCTACCCTGAGCACACCCGCGTCCCACTCACTTGTATATAGGTTCGGAGCACGTGTGGGTTTACTTCCTCACTCCCTTTTCCCGGTAGTAACGGTCCGAGTAGGACAACCACCTCACTTGCTGCCTTTTCTTTTGTTTCCTTACGGCCCGGGGGAGAGGAGTTGTCAAGGCGGACCAGACGATACCAAACCCCGACGAAGCCAGACCGGCTATCGGAGGACTCTGTACGTCAAGAACCGAAGAAGGAGAAGGTCCCGAAGTCGATCTCCCCGCCGTACAACCCTGATCAGAAAGACTTGTTCTGACCATTTGTTGGACTCATTAAAGCCCGTTGTAACAAGAACCCGACTATTGCCCTTCTCTTCTGTCCCCGCGAGTCCCGCACCGGTTACAGTGGTGGAGAATGCAAGCATAGACCCCATCTGTGCACGGAAGATGGAAACCGTTATTGAGCAGCTTGCCAAAGGACAAGAGAGGCTTGAATGGGTTGCCGAGCAACAACTCAACGGCGCCCAAGCCAACAGAGATCTACTAAAGGAGGCATTGGCAACCCGACCCTCGGCCCCGTGGGTAGATCCCGTCCTGTCAGGAAGCAGTGCCGAGAGAATAATACCCCATGGCTCGGCTGCCATAGCTCTTCAGAAATACCAGCCGGGGGAGGATCCGGACGCGTTCCTCCTGAATTTCGAACGCGCAGCCCGGGCCTGTGGCTGGCCTGTGGTTAAATGGCAGTTTTTCTTAGCCCCCCTCCTGGTGGGTGAAGCGCAAGCCGCGTATCAGGTGGCAAACCCCACTGGGGAAACCCCATATATAGAGGTAAAAAGGATCATCCTAGATCATCTGGGGCTGGACGCAGAGGCCTATCGTCTACGCTTCCGGAAGGAACGGGGTGCCCCTGGGGAGAATCCCAAGACTCTATTCGTACGTTTACGAATGGCTGCCGACAAATGGTTAACTCCCTCCATTAGCACCAAGGAGGAAATAATGGACCGTATATATCTGGAGCAGTATTTAGAAGCACTTCCATACGCCACTCAGAGGTGGCTAAGGCAGCATCATAACCTTACGGCAGCTCAGGCCATAGAAATGGCCTCCTCTTTTGCCTGTGCTCAGCCTAGGAATCCCGGATGGGAACATGAGAAGGCTCTCAGACCGGCTCCCAAACCCGAGAAGAAGCTGCCGCGTCAGGGAGAACTACCCAAGCAACGGCCCTGGCGACCCACGAGTCCTGGAGCATCCGGTCCCCAATGCTTGGACTGCGGAAATTGGGGGCACATTGCCAGACACTGCCCCAAGCGAAGACCCCCGGAAGAACCTATGGAGGTGGGATACCTCCCCAAATCTGTCCTCTTCTCGGCGAAGATGGGGGGCACGTACAGAGTAAGTGTCAGGGTAAACGGGGCCTCTATTCCTGCCTTACTAGACTCCGGGTGTAGACAGTCTGTGATTCAAACCAAACATGTTACCCTGTCTCAATATATACCCCGACAAATGGTTAGCATTCGGTGTGTACATGGTGATGTACGTTCTTATCCCGTAGCGAACATTCCCATACAAATCAAAGAGGGGGGTGCCCAGACGGTTAGGGTGGGGGTGTTAGCCTCTTTGCCCGAGGACCTTATTATAGGTACAGACAACCCTCGTTTTTTGTCTATGTTTAAATCTAGCACTGAAAGACAAGGTAGCCCGCCCCCTCATGCAGACAGGCCCCGTGCCCCCTGCCCCGCGATGCTCTCCCCGGAACCCTGGGTGCTGGATAGGAGCTTCCGATTCGCCCAGTCCAATGACCCCACCCTTTTCAACGCCTGGGAGCAGGCCCATCAGGCTCAAGGGCTTAATCCGGACAGATTTCCCAGGTTTGTCATTAGACATGATCTCTTATACCGTGAAGGGAACCCCAACGAGGAGGCTCAATTACTGGTGCCAGTTTCTTTCCGTAACCAGGTGCTATTCTTTGCACATAGTCACTTACTAGCTGGACATACAGGGGGAGAAAAGACTACCCAGAACATTCTCAGACACTTCTACTGGCCGGGCATATATAAAGACACTGCTGTGTATTGCAAGGAATGTAGCATATGCCAAAAAATGAACATGACTAAGCCCCCACCAGTCCCCTTACAGCCTCTTCCTGTCATAGGGAAGCCCTTCGAAAGAGTTGGCATGGACCTCATTGGTCCCCTCCCGAAAACACGAAAAGGGTACCAACATGTACTAGTAATGGTAGACTATGCCACCCGATTTCCTGAGGCCTTTCCTTTGACAGCGGCCACCACCAAACAGGTGGCTGAGCGGATGATTGAAGTTTTCGGTCGAGTGGGTTTCCCTAAAGAAATTCTTATGGACCAAGGTACCCCGTTTGTGTCCAAACTAGTGAAGGAAGTCTGTAAAAATCTTGATATACACCAGATACGCACTTCCGTGTACCATCCGCAAACTGATGGCCTTGTGGAAAGGTACAACCGGACACTCAAGACGACACTCCGGAAGATGTTAGAGGTCAGTGGGGCTGAATGGGACCAAATCCTGCCACTGGCTCTTTATGTTATCAGAGGCCAACGACAAAGCAGCCTAGGCATTTCATCGTTTGAGCTTCTATACGGAAGACAACCACGATCATTGATGGAAATGACAAAGGACGCGTGGGAGAATGAGTTACCGGAGGAGACAGCCAACACCTTGGAATACGCCCAAAGCCTAAAAGCACGGTTGGGGAAATTGCGGGACCTTGCCTATACTCACCTGGAAACCCAGCAGAGACGTCAAAAGGCCTCCTACGACAAAGGGAAAAGATGGCGACATCTGAAGGTAGATGACTGGGCCCTAATCCTACTCCCCTCCTCAAACCAGAAGTTCCGAGCAGAGTGGGTGGGTCCCCACAAAGTAGTCGAAACCATCGGAAACACCAGTTACCGACTGCAGATCGGGCCACACAAAACACAAGTGTACCATATCAATCTTCTGAAGAAATGGTTGGGTCCAGTGCCATCCGGGGCCCACTTAGCCGCGACAGTACCCACACCTTCCACACGAGACGAGCTGATGATCAATGACGAGCTGACCTCTACGCAGAAGGAGGAGTTAAAGGATCTATTACTCCAACATGACACACTCTTCTCTAATATACCAGGTAAAACCTCTATGGCCGAACACTGTATCGATACGGCCCCGGGGAAGACGGTCAAGATCAAACCGTACCGAGTACCAGAGTCCAGAAGAAGAGCGATACAAAAGGAAGTGGAGGACATGCTAAAACTGGGAGTCATCCGGCCGTCGAAAAGCAATTGGTCCAGTCCCATAGTCATGATTCCTAAACCGGATGGCTCACGGAGGTTTTGTATGGATTTCAGGGCGCAGAATGAGATATCCAGCTTCGACGCATACCCACTCCCGAGAGTAGACGAATTAATAGAGCGTTTGGGAGATGACAGTACATCACGACACTAGACCTCACAAAAGAATACTGGCAGGTGCCATTGAAGGAAGAAGACCGACGGAAAACCGCCTTCAGTACCCATGAAGGGCATTTTGAGTTCACGGTCCTCCCATTCGGCCTACATGGAGCCCCTGCCACCTTTCAGCGACTCATGAACACCGTCCTGAAAGACGTCTCGACTTTTGCATCGGCTTATCTGGATGACATTGTAATCCATAGTCCATCATGGTCCTCTCATTTAAGACATCTACATGAAGTGTTTTTAGCCTAAGAAAAGGCTGGCCTGAAAATAAATGCAAAAAAATCGAAAGTCGCATATCAGAAGGTGAAATATCTAGGGTATGTCCTGGGCCATGGGCTCATTGAACCGCAGATCGAGAAGATAAGGGCCATAGCTGAGACCCCCTTTCCCTCCAACCGTAAACAGTTAAGAGCATTCCTAGGCTTGGTAGGGTATTACAGACACTTCATTCCCCGATTCTCACACATTGCTGCCCCCCTTTCAGATTCATTGAGACATCCCGGTAAGTCCACCACGCCCCTCCTACCCACTGAGGCCATGCAATCAGCGTTCACTCACCTCAAACATATCATCACGTCCACCCCCGTCTTGACCTCCCCTGATTTTTCTAAACCCTTCACACTGCACATTGACGCTTCCGAGTATGGCATTGGGGCCGTGCTTTCACAGATTGGACAGGACGGTAGGGACCATCCCATACTATATGTGAGCCGTAAACTGTTTCCCCGAGAGCTTGGTATGCCACCATTGAGAAGGAGTGTTTGGTGGTCAAATGGGCAGTTGAGAAACTTTCCTACTACCTGGAGGGGCATCCGTTTACCCTGTTCACTGATCACGCCCCCTCCTCTGGATGGCCCGGAACAAATCCAATAACGCGCGTGTGATGCGCTGGTTCTTGTCCCTGCAGCCTTACTCCTTCACTGTGAAGCATAGGAAAGGTGTGGACAACGTGGGTGCCGATTTCCTGTCCCGACATCCGCTCCCCGAACGTGAGCGTCCTAGGGGGAGGTTTGTAACGGGGTGTCCCCGACTTCGATCCCCGTTATGGGGAATGGACCTGATCAATCACCATGGACTACGAGACGTACTTCAAATACCCCCTCTTGTATCCCTCAGCAGATGGACTATCGAGGGGCTGGATCGAGGCTGCGTCAGGCCGAGAAGGAGACGGGGACTGACCCTTTAACTATCAGGGTGAGGACGAGTGGGCAGAGTTCCAGGACGACGGAACGCCGTCAAAGGCGGAAGCACAGGGAGACGAGGTGTGCTTGTACACCTGGAGAGGAGACGAGGAGAGAGGTTGGAGAAAGACGGAAGCAAGTTGGAAGGAGGAGTCGCATACTGGAGGAGAAGTCCTGTCCGAGGAGGAGACGCCTGGAGGCCACCGATCCCACGAGCCGCCCAGCCATTCACCCGGGGGAGGTGTGTGGCTTGCCCAGGTGCGTAATCGGCTCAAGGGCTGGGTGGGACGGAAGGGCGGTCCCGTTGTAAAATAGCGGAGTCCCTGGTTCCCGGTTTTCCCTACCCCGAGCACACCCGCGTCCCACTCACTTGTATATAAGTTCGGAGCACGTGTGGGTTTACTTCCTCACTCCCTTTTCCCGGTAGTAACGGTCCGAGTAGGACAACCACCTCACTTGCTGCCTTTTCTTTTGTTTCCTTACGGCCCGGGGGAGAGGAGTTGTCAAGACTGACCAGGACGATACCAAACCCCGACGAAGCCAGACCGGCTATCGGAGAACTCTGTACGTCGAGCACAGAAGAAGGAGAAGGTCCCGAAGTCGATCTTCCCGCCGTACAACCCTGATCAGAAAGACTTGTTCTGACCATTTGTTGGACTCATTAAAGCCTGTTGTAACAAGAACCCGACTGTTGCCCTTCTCTTCTGTCCCCGCGAGTCCCGCACCGGTTACAGTGGTGTAATGCACCCCGACTCCTCAGGTAAAGCCCACGCTGAGTGGTGTAATGCACCCAACTCCTCGTGTAAAGCCCACGCTGGGTGGTGTAATGCACCCCGACTCCTCAGGTAAAGCCCACGCTGGGTGGTGTAATGCACCCCGACTCCTCAGGTAAAGCCCACGCTGGGTGGTGTAATATACTACAGGTCTTCAGTCTAAGCATCACTGAATGATGATTCTGTATATTCCATGGCCCCAGTCACGGGTGTTACAATGTGCAGGCCTGCCAAGTATCACGCATCAGGCGTGACTAACGCATTTCAGTGTGGTGTTCCGCATCACCGCACTGAAATGCATTGTCACACATTATAATGCCACTGTCTCAAGACTGTGCCAGCGCTGAAACTGGCCACGCCAGGCTGCTTTCCGCTGGCGCCTGTGACACCTCTGTGCGTTGGCTCTGCTGCTCCCCGGCAGGCTCAGTAAATAGTTAATGAGCTTGTCTGCAGCGGCTGAGTGCTAAAATGTTACATTTTAGCCATGCCAGCCTGGGTGCATTTGAAATTGGTGCACGCAGCTGACTGTCACAGAGTCGCTTCCCAAGTATACTGAGACCTGAGGTAGGGCCTGCCCTCTGCAGTGGTTGTGTTCTGGCTGGCGCGTGACCTCACGTCTTGGAAGGAAGTGAGGTTGGATTCTCGAGCGGTGGGGGACTCGAGTGGAGTCGACTGGAGTACTCTGACTGCTGTCCCGTCGGGAGACTAAAAAACTACGAGTTTAAACATTTAAAAAACGAACTGTCTACAAAGAAATGTTAGACACGAATCCTATTTTTTTTTTTTTTTAAGACCAACGGTCCCAAACTTTATTTAGTTTCACAGATAAGCCAGTAGTTATTCATACAGTGTCATAACAATGAATTATTGTCACAAACGGTACTCAGCAAATAGCACATGTTGACATGTCAGTTATACATGAGTGAAAATAAACATTAGCTGATGGAAGTGCATTAGTCCATAAGTGACGGTGCCAGGAAATGTCTCATGATGCAGTGCTCGCAGGTCGTAGCACTGCAGAAGGACCAGTGTGGTCACGAAAGCCAACAGTCATTGTTTGGAGTCGAGTTCCCTGATCAGTACAGCAGCGGGTAGAGGCGGTATCATACCCTCTGTTGTCGTATGGGTCGCTGGGTGCCTGCTTCCTGGTCATGGACGCATCCAGTCTGCCTTATGCGAAACGTGAACAGGGAAGGGGGATCCAGCAGTATCATGGGTACAGCATGAACAGCCTCTGTGTCAACCAAAAGATATAACTGGGTAGTATAATACAAGGGGGAGGGAGAAACATTTCAATAACTGTTGGACTTGCATTTGCGTGGGTGGTAGTGTATCTAGAACTCTAGCTGTGTGTGGTGTATCCTGTGTGGGTCGCGCAGGGGCGGGGACAGTTGAAGAGGCGGTGTCGCTGCGGCTGCAGGGCGAGGGGGAGGGGGGGCAAAAGGCATGGGGGAGAGCGGCAGGGGACATCTCTGTCGTGTAAGGCCTCAGGTGTCGGGGGCGGGGGGGGGGGGTGTGTGGCGGCGGAGCTTGTGCCAGGCATGGGCAGCAAGTAATTGGGCCCCTTCTATTCCGTGTCGGGACGGCACTCTATGCCGGCTTGGGCGCACGCTCGGTGATAAGCGATTAGGATAGCATCCCAGTCCTGGGCGATCGGGTATTTCCGTAGGCCAGCGGTTTCCTCCCTGTGTAGAGACACACTCTCCGCACAAGCCCAGTTGCCAAGAGAGCGACGCCAGTCCGCAGGGCGTGGCGGGGCAGCGCTTTTCCATCGTCTTGTGATAAGGCGTTTGGCCGTAATGAGGCCCAAGTCCCAAAAACGCGCCCGTAGTTTGGTCTGCTTGGTTCTCTTGTAGAGTCCCAATAGGCATACTTCCCACGTCTTGGGGAGGGTATCGCCCGTTGCCGCCGTCAACATGTCCGTGACCGCCGACCAGTACGGGGTGAGATGAGCGCAACTCCAGAGTGCATGCAGGAAGTCTGAGTCCAGGAGGCCGCATCTGGGACACGCCGACGAAGCGAGTCCAAAGTAGCGATTCAGCTTGTCCGGAGATAGATATGCGCGGTGGATGATGTAATATTGGATAATTTTGAATCGTGCGTTGCGGGGGATAACTCTGGCGCCTGCTAATATAGCGGCCCACTGTTTGTCCGTCCAGTCTGTGCCTCGGTCGTTCGCCCATTTTTCCCTCAGTCTCTGAGAGGAAAATTGTGTATGACTGTGTAGGGCTTGTGCAAGCCAATGCACAATGTGGGACCCATCGCCCATCACATGTAAGTACTGGATGAGCAGATGAGTGGACGGCTCATGGCTAAGGTCACCCCATGCCTTCGTCAGCTCATGCAGGAGTCTGGCGTGTGCCAGGAATTGACCCACTGGCAGCTCTGTGTCCGCGGCCAAGGCCTCGAAGGGCAGCAGCTCTCCGTCGCTATACAGGCCGCTCAGGTCGTCCAAGCCTGCCGCAGTCCAGCTGCGCAGCTCGGTCGAGGACAACGTGTCAGCGCCCAAGGGAGTCCCCAGTAGAGGTAGGTTCGGAGCATAGGGCACCGTATGTTTGGTGAGCTTGAGGCTCCGTACGAAGCACCGTTTCGCTACCGCCACATGGACCTGCGTGGGGGGTCGGCCCTGCGTTAGGGGGTGGAAGAGCGTTATCGCCTGTACGGGAGATAGGGTGGTGTCGGCGGTGGCCGTGTCCATCAGGTTCTTACCGCTCAGCCAGTAGGCGACCCATTGCAGCTGTGCTGCTAAGTAATAGAGCTCCTGATTGGGAACCGCTAAGCCACCAGCGTCTGTGGCTGCGTATAGGGTCTTCAGTGCCACCCGGGGTCTCCCCTTATTCCAGATGAGGCGTCTGGTGAGGGTTTCCAATCCCTTAAATATGCGCGCCGGCACATACACTGGCAGGTTAGTATAATAATAGAGGAGCCGGGGAAGCATTATCATCTTGGTTAGTGCCACTCTAGCCGGCACATTCAGTGGGAGGGAGTTCCAAAACATGACCTGGGCCGTAAGCGAGGATATGGCTCTCACTAGGTTTCCCTCCAGGAGATCCACGGGGTCCCGATAAATTAAGATCCCTAGGTACCTGAATACCGTCGGGTGCCATCGGAGCGTCTCCCCCATCATGCGCACATCACACTGTGGCATCTCGCCATCGAATGCATAGGCTCCCGACTTGGCCCAGTTAGCGTGGAGTCCCGACATGTCTCCAAATGTCCGAAAGATGTCCGTGATCGCCGCTGGTATGCGCGTGAGGTCTCTAACATATAACAATAAATCGTCGGCATACAGAGACACCGAGTGAATGCCATCCGCTAGTGGGATGCCCCAGGTGATTCCGGAGACGCGGAGCATTTCCGCCAGTGGTTCCATCGCCAAGGCGAATAATATAGGGGAGAGGGGGCAGCCCTGTCTGGTACCTCTCCCGATGCGGATCCTGTCGGAGAACAACCGTCCAGTCCGGACCCGGACTTCAGGCGCTCGATAGAGGAGTCCCACCATCTGGACGTAGGCATCGCCCAGCTCGTACTTCTCGAGGACTCAGAGGAGATATGGCCATTCCACCGAGTCGAACGCTTTTTCCAGATCAAGCACGATGCACCCCGAGCGTGGCCAGGTCGGGATTGTATATCTCTGGACTCTGAAAAAGCGGCGTAGATTGTAGGACGTGCTCCGGGTGGGTACGAAGCCATTCAGAGTGTACCAGAGTGGGGACCAGTGGTGCAAGCCTCCGGGCCAGCGCCGCCTCAAGTATTTTGTAATCGGTGTTGAGGAGCGCTAACGGCCTGTATGAGCCGAGTTCGTTCGCTTCTCTACCCGGTTTCAGCAGGGAGACCACGTTAGCTGCATTCAGGGACGCCGGGAGTTCAGCCTCTTCCGACGCCGCCTTATACATGTTCAGCAGTTCCGGTATTAACACCAGTGAGTAGGCTTTATAGAACTCCGCCGGGAGTCCGTCAGGGCCCGGTGCCTTGCAATTGGAGAGGGAGAAAATCACCTCCAGCAGTTCCTCACCGGTGAGCGTAGCTCCTAGCTCCGCTTGTTGGGCAGCAGTGGCTGTCGGGAGCTGCAGTGTCGCCAGATAGTCTGTGATCTCCACCACTGTGGCCCGTAGCCGTGAGCTGTACAAGGACTTGTAATGCGATGTGAACGCTTCATGGATCTGCTTCTGGGTGTAAACCTCAACGCCCTGGGCCGTACGGATTGACAGGACCGATGCGGATTGTGTGTCTTGCCGCACCAACCACGACAGTAACCTGCTGGGCTTGTCACCTGCGTTGTGGGTGCGCGCGGAGTGCGCTGCGAAGTTAATGTTCTTTAGGCGCTCCATCAATACAGCGTGGTCCGCCCTAGCCGAGATCAGTTGGGAATCATCGCCCCCCGTTGCCTCCCGTTTCTTATCTAGCAGTGCCTCCTCCGCCCGTGTCAATTCTCTCTCCACTTGTCTACGTAGGCCCGCCTGTACACCGAGGCAGATTCCCCGGGTCACCGCCTTGAAGGCGTCCCACTCGGTTCTCGGGGAGGAGGTCGAGTCAGTATTGTCCTCGAAATACTGTAAGATCTTCCCGGATATCTCCTCTCGGAATGTGGTGTCAAGCAGGAGATCCGGTTGCAAGCTCCATGTAGGTACGGGTGGATGCGGGCGCTTCCATCCATAGACCAGCGTGTGCGGGTTATGGTCCGAGTGCGTCCGTCCTAGGTAGTCAGCGTCCGTCACAGAGGGAATCAGGTCACGGGACATCATGTATCTGTCCAACCTGACATGTAATGAGTGGGCTCCCGAGTAGTAGGAATACACCCGGGCGGTGGGGTTTCTGACGCGCCAGGCATCTCGTAAGTTCCACTGTGTTGCCCAGTCAAGTAGGGCCCTGGAGGTTGCCTGTACTGGGGCGAGTGCCGCTGGGGGGGACGAGCGGTCAAGGGAGGCATCTAACACGCAGTTGTAATCCCCGCCCATCACAGGGGTATGCCTGGCCAGGTCGCAATTACTGCCGATAAGCGCGTGAAGAATTTCCCCTGTTCTACATTAGGTGCGTATATGGAGGCTATGACAATGTGTTGCCCGTCTAGTCTGCCCTGCATGAAGACATAGCGTCCCTCAGTGTCAATATTGCTGTGTGTCAGTGTAAACGGAACCCCGGGCCGAACCCAGATCAGGGTCCCTCGCGCAAATGCTGAAAAGGTTGTGGCTAATATCTGTCCCCTCCACCTACGGCGGAGTGTGGCCACCTCAGCAGCGACCAGGTGTGTCTCCTGCAGTAGTGCAATCTGGATCTGATGTCTTTTAAGATATGAGTACACCTGGTTTCTACGTGAGGGTGTGTGCATGCCCCTGACATTCCAGGTACAAAATTTAATCGTAGCCATCACAGTACTCATTGCGCCCAAGTACCCATCCCTCCCCCCCGCCCCCCAACCCGCCCCGCCCACACCCGCACAGTAGCAGTGAGCAATGAACATTTTATCCCCCTGCCCTCTCCCACAGACCCAAGGATGCACGCTGTAGCATTTCAGTGCCAACACTAGTCTCAAAATGAAGAACTTGAACATAAACATAATACCAAAAGGGCAACAACAAAACGAGTCGCCACCCAAACGCTCTATCGAGCTCAATCAATCCGTGAGTTCAATGGGGGGGATGACTAAATACAGCACTTGGATAAAACAAGGTAGTTCGTTACGCCAAGGGAGCCGTGGTGGCTCTCCCCCACGGTCATTGGGCCATAAGGGCACCAGGAGTCAGTGTCAGTGTCCGCAGACAGGTCGGAGTTCCCAATGTCACTGGACTCGGATAGTCAGTCCCATGGCGGGACCACATCGTTCATTCCCCCCGGGGGGGGGCACTCACCTCCAGGGGTCCGTCCACCCCTCCAAAGGTATGGTCCCGGTGGCACTCCAGTGGAATAGCTCCAACTCTCCTCCCGGTGCCACGGCGACTCCGTGGCAATCGGTAGATGGGGGGGGTCAGGGAGTAGAGCACAGACCCCGAGGATGGTGGCGTTCATGTCTGTCGGGGTCTCCAGGAGCGCCGGTGCGGTCCCCCGATCGGGCCATCCTCGGAAGTGAACTGGCCATTCCATTATGTTAGTTGCAGTGGTCTAGCCAGAGCTAGGCTGAGGAGGATTTCTCATGCTATCAGATCTGATGTTTGGGGCGTGACGTCTGGCAGGCTCTCTGGGTTCGAGTCATCTGGTAGTCCGTACATGTAATCGTCGTCCTCGCTCCCGCGTGATCGTGGGCTGGCGTTGGAAATCAGGATAGGCGATTGCGACCCACTGATCTCAGCTGTTATGCGGACGGCCTCCAGTTGTTCATTCTGTATTTGCTCCGGGGTGGGGCCGATTTCTGCTTCCACGGCCGGGGACCCGGCCCTCGAGGCGCGCCATTGTCTCCGCCTGCGCGTACCTCGGTTCCGGCGCTGCTCCATTGGTGCGGGTCCGGGATTCGTGTCCACTCCCGAATCCAGCCAGGCCATTGCCGCCTCTGGGGTGTCGAAGAAGTGGGTCTTGTCTAGTGCCACCACTCTGAGGCGCGCCGGGAATAGCAATGAGTACTTGAGAGCCAGGTGCCTGAGCCGTTGCTTCACCGCGAGGAAGGATTGACGTCGCCGTTGAACTTGTATGGTGTAATCAGGGAAGAACATCACCTTGGCGTTGTCCACCTGTATATTTGACAGTTTCCGTGTTTCTCAGAGGATGGCGTCCCGGTCGCGGTAGTTCAACA
This sequence comes from Lissotriton vulgaris, assembly GCF_964263255.1. Lineage (NCBI taxonomy): Eukaryota > Metazoa > Chordata > Amphibia > Caudata > Salamandridae > Lissotriton > Lissotriton vulgaris. The sequence continues at coordinate 31,424 of NW_028246969.1, forward strand.
CCCGCATGAGCATTGGTCTCGGGTTGGAGCCCTCTGGGGGTGGGCGGGATGGTACTCTGTGTGCCCTTTCCACTACAAAGTGTGGTGACAGCGTGCCTTCCGGTAGTAGCCCTCTGAGCCAGGTCTCCATGTGTTCCGCCGTCTCTCTCCGTTCCCATCGTTCCGGCAGGCCTACTATGCGCACGTTGTTCCTTCTGGCCCGTCCCTCCGCGTCCTCCGCTCTATCCTCAAGGAACTCCACCCGGTTGAGCAGGTCTCGGACGTGCCTGTCCGTCTGTGCCAGCTTGGATGTGGTCTCCGCCATCGTATGTTCTAGAGTTGTGGTGCGGTCGGACAGTTTCTTGTGGTCCGCTCGGAGGAGTGTCAGGTCCACAGCCACCTTATCAATCCTGTTCTCCAGTGACGTACGGGTCAGCTGCATGGACTCCTCCAGGCGCTCCATGGCCGCCAGCATAGTGTCCAGTTTGGAGGCAGTGTCTGGGGAGGACGAGGTGATCGTGCAGTGGCCGGTATGAGATCCCCCAGGTGTGCCAGTCTATGCCGTGAATGCCTGTATTGCAATCGCCTCTCGGTTGCGCTATGTGGTGGCCCGCCAGGCCGGGTCACTAGATCTCTCTGACTGTGTCCGTCCACAGGGCCTGGGAAGACGCACCTGCCGGGTGATGCCAGACGCCACCAAGCCGCGTGGGGATCTGCGTGGTCCAGCGGTAGTCTGGTAGAGGTGGGGTGTGCGGGCCGCTCAGTGTCCGTTCCTGCGCCGGCCGGGAGATTCCCCCAGGGTTGGGCCGACCGTCAGGGGGGCCAATGCAACGCGGTTTCAGTTTGCGCGCGGCGCGGCCAGGGCCCCTCGGTGTCAGACGGGTCCAGCGCTGATCAGTGATGGCATCCAGGTGGTGGACGGGTACAGAGGCCCAGGGGGTAGGGCCGTGTGGCCTCCGGTGGTGGTCGGCTGGACCCAGGGGTGACGGCGTCTGTGTGGGCCCCGCAACAGCCGGGCCCGGTAATCCTCTGGTGTCCGCCAAGTCCGGCCGGGCGGCTCCAATGTTGGTGGACGAGGCGGGCTGGCGTCACAGCCCGCCACGGGCCGGTGCGGCTCGGTCACTGGCAGCTCCCGGGGCCCACGAGTGGTTGGGTCGCCGGGTGTGTTGGGTTCCGTGGTGTGGATTCCTCCCCTTGGCCAGGCCTGTGTCAGGGCGATGGGTGGGCAAGGGGGCCCAGGGGACTGGGTCGGTCAGCGTCCGTTTTAGGCCGCCAGGGCCTAGGGGCAATGGCGCCAATGCGGATCTCCAAACAGTCTCGCGCACTCTCCCCTTGGTGCACTCGGAGCTTGGCGGGACTTCCCCAGTTGCGGCCGGCAGGGCGGGCTGTTTTCGCGGTTCGCCGTGGGCCCAGTTGGCAAGCCTCCTGCTAGTGTCTGGGGCCCCTGTGTAGCTGGGCCGCCGGGGAGCGTCCGGTTTGCGGGACTTGGTCTCTGTTCCCTGGCCGATTGCGTTTCGGGGGTCACACGCGCCGCGGCCTACCTCACAAGGCCGGATCCCCGGTCTCAGGTGATTGGGGTCGCCGACCGGAAGTGCGCTCTGGGCGGCCAGCCGCCGGGGTCGCTGCCGGTCGGAGGGTCAGGTGCTTCGATTCGCCTGAAAATTGTCCTGGTGGTGGATCAGGGTCCCGGTGCACTCGGTTTGAGTTTGGGCCCGGTACTCCCAGAAATGAAGGATAAATGGCCCGTGGTAGGGGAGCTTCACTCGGAGCTCAGCCCGGGCACGTCTTCTCACATCGCGTGCTTGGCCACGCCCCCGTTAGACACGACTCCTATAAGCACATTAAGCGCAATTCGAGCTATAGAGCTGTTCGATGTTGTGGAGTTGTTAACTTCGCAGTTCCCGGACAATGAAGCTCAAGTGACGGGTCGCATCTGAGGAGGCTTTAAGAACAGCTTGGTGCAATGCCTTGGGGATGGAGCGAGCTAGGCACTTTACCTGGCTGAAGCCACGTTATTTGTATAGCGCACCAGGCCACCGTAAGGCCAGATTGTAGGTTGCAGTACTGTTAAAGCAGCGGCCGCTCATGGCTGCGGTACATTGTGAGAGCTCTGACGCCTCTCCTCTGGGGCCAAGACAGCCTCTCCCTGAAGCAGCTAACCAGCAGCATTGACTGAGGTCAATAAATATGTGAAGAACCGGACTGATGCCTGACTTGCGGCTGGTCGACTTGCAGCTGCCCCAATTCACCGAGAAATAGCCTCTGCCCCTGCCTACGTCATGACAGCCGTCAGCACCATTTAATGGAAACAACAAGCAGCGCTGAGACCCCTCTGACACCTCCAGCATGCCCCACTCGTAAGTAGGGTTGCCGCAATTTCAAAAGAAATGCCTGCCATTTGTTTATATAGTTTTAAGGCTCGAGCATGCCAAGGAAAGTTATAAAAAGTAGTCTTTATAGGGTTTATTCATTTTTACGATGACCTTTCTGTCTTTCTTTACTCTAAACCACTGATCATTAACTTGCCAACTCCAAACTATACTTCTATCTGCTTATTGTTGCTTTTAAAGTATGTACTGATGAGGGGGGAAAATACTGATTTTTTGTGCTTTTTACAATTTTTGTATTGGCCAGATCAAGTAAAATACTGGTGTCGGCAGTATAAAAACAGCCAGGCAATCCTCAAGGTAAGTGGCCAGTATGAGAGAAAATATCTGGTAACTGATGCAGTAATAACAAAGCCAATAATCAAAGTGGGAGAAGTGTGAATCTGCGGACTGAGCAGCATCTGAGCCAGGCCTGGCTGGAGTTTGTGTGTGAGTGGGGGGGGGTGGCGAGACTGGAAGTTATAAATGAGAGAACATTTGTGTTAGAGGGCGGCTCACAGGGTCACCTCAATGAGACCAAGGACTGCAGTGTCCAGCCCTCAGCTGCGGCCCCTTGTGAAATGTAAGTGGGTTTTGCCTTTTTAGCTCTAAACGCTTTGCATGCTGGGAATAGTAGTTTTCTCTTGTCTGTATACAAATCCCCGCATTCAAAGCTCACCCAGCTGCAGAAACAAACCAGAGTTGGCTCCATGTGACCTCTCACTTCAGGGCTCTGCAGCAGTTCAAGGGGCTCTAAAGCTCCTCGTGACGCCTCATGTCTCCGCCCCGTGGACAGGATTGGTTATTTTGATTCGTGAGACGGCGTCACTCAAGTGTCACTCATTCGGCGCTGAGTGTCACGCATAAGTACAGTGAGGCCATGATAGTGCCACGCAGAGGCCTCGGCGGCTGTTGGCGCACTGTGGCTCCTCGGAGGATGCAAGGGCCCCGGGTCCCTCGGGAGAGGGGCCCCCCAGTTCCAACCCCCCCCCCCCCCTCCCAATACTCGTTTAAGGCCCTCCCTCGCCGGAGGGGAGTTAGAGAGAGACGGGGCGGAAATGGGGAATAACTCACAGTGCGGCCGGGCGGCTCCTTTGTCCCGTCCGTTGCGGACGCTGCCGAGACCGGAAGCAGTACAGACGTCACGTGTGGCGAGCCGGGGACCGGAAGTGCGCCATGAAACCGAAACGGAGACCAAGAAGGTGCGGAGGCCTCGAGCTCCATCTGGCACCTCCCTGAGAGCAGCGCCCCCCTCCACCCCCGCTCCTCCTCGGGCCCAGGTGGGGCTGGTATTCAATACAGGCCCCGGGCAGGTTATAAAAAGGGGCCTCAATTATATATTGACTGCGGGTGAAACAAACGAGCGGAGCCCCCTCACATGAATGGAACGCCCCCCCCCCCCGCCCCGCCCCGCCCCGCCCCGCCCCGCTCTGGGTCCTCCTGAGTCTCACCCTCTCTCCTCCCTCGTAGCTTCCTTCTCACTTGTTATACAAACTATACCCGCATTCACTTCCGGGTCACCGGAGGCAGAGTCGGCGCCAGCAGCAGAACTGGGCCTTTTCTTGGCCTTTGTAGGTAATGCCGTCCGGGTCATCGGCAGCAGCGACAGCACAAGCAGCGAAGGCTTTGGCGCTCTTCTTTTCCTGTGAGTGTGAATAGTCTCCGGGTCATTGGTGGCAGAGTCAGCACCAGCAGTGAGTCCTGCCAGGCACACAAAGAGTGTCAGTTCATTTATAAATGTAAATATGAGGAGTGACAGCCACAGTTGTAAGAAAGGATCCAACTTTCCATCCCACTCAATAAACCCGTCAGTTTCCCAAGTCAGCCTCAGTATTGAATATCAGGTGTGGCACAGCGGCCAGAGCAGCTGACTCCGGAGCACAGGGCTCCGGGGACAGATGTGGTGCAGCGGCCAGAGTAGCTGACTCCGGAGCACAGGGCTCCGGGGACAGGTGTGGCGCAGCGACAAGAGAAGCTGACTACGGCGCACAGGGCTCCGGGGACAGGTGTGGCGCAGCGGCCAGAGCAGCCGACTCCGGAGCACAGGGCTCCGGGTACAGGTGTGGAGGAGCGGCCAGAGCAGCTGACTCCGGCGCACAGGGCTCCAGGGACAGGTGAACCTCCCTCAGTCTTGGGGTACTCTCGGAGCCCTGAAGTGATTAAAGCTTTTACAGGAGCTCTTTTCCATTCGCTGCCCTGTGCAGAGGGCAGCTGAGATTCGTTCTTAAGCTCTAAAGTGGATTTTGCAGCTACCTGTGGTTGAATCTGAAATGTAATTACTTATGATCGTTTTATATGAAAAGTCTCTAAGTAAGTAACTGGAGTGACCAGATGTTTGTTAAGCTTAAGTGTCTGTTCAAGCATTGTTGGTAGGAAACTCAACTTGTCTAATATTGGCCCACATGTGCAGGCCGATTCCTGCGGGGAATAATCTGATTGCACTCTTTTAATTAGGTTAGATTATCAAGTTTATCATTTATTCCTGCTATATATGATGCAATGACTTTCATTAAATCTATTTGTATATACAATTTATCTGACAGCATTATTAAGGCAGCCGTTGATGTTTGTAATGCTTGCAATAGCGGGGGAGGACTTCTGTTTGCACATTAATGTCGCTATTGTCATTATTTGCCCCTTTTTCAAGTATACTAGATCTCTCGTTTTGTTTGGATAGTGAGTTTGCTCTACACTCTATTGTCTTATCTTGCCCACTGGTATAGTTGGTACTAAATAGCTGATTCTCCGCTTCTTCTTGGGCCTCTGTCCATACCTCCTGTGTGCCTACTGCAGGTTTACTCACCTGCGACTCATCCAAATTTGTAATGGGTTGGCGTGAAATTAACCATGAAAGAGCAAGATCTTCAGTAATTGATTGTAAATGTTGTGGGCTGACTACTTGACCATGCACAGAGGCCTGAGAGGAGATGCTCATTGAGACGTTGTGATATTAAATCTTCTGCTTTGTAGCCAGACTACCTGGCACATTTTCTCCATTGGTTTTGCTAAAAGCAAATAGTTGCTCATGATACTTCTGTTTTGATGCTAGTATCTTCTTGTGCAGCGTGTACTATCGCTGTTATTGTAAGGGTGTTCTGCAGTAAGGTCCCACTAGCTGGACTACTCCTTGATCTATTGGTTGTTCACTCCATGTGCCTGGGTTTTCAATCGCAATGGGGTTTGCGCTTAGTATCTCTGAGGTGGTTACTTGAGTTTGCTCTTACCCCATTAGATCTATCTGTTGTATGATATTTAGGGGGTGCCAAAGGGGTTATCAGACCCAATGTGTTTCCGGTGGTAGCACAAATAGATGCTCCGGGGTCCTTTAGAAACTGGAATCATGAGTTTTGGGTCAATTTTTTGTTTGCCACTGATTTTTCAAACATGGAGGCTACTGGCTAAATTAATGGGCTCTCTAGTGTGGCGCTTGCTCCATTTATGTTTGCTACTTTCCTGATTTTTTGGCAAGACTTCTTAGGGCGGCAACTTTATTTATAAGTGTCTTCCTCACGCTGCCCGATCGCATGGTTAGTGGACTTGGTGTTTTGGTATGTTGTCACCTTTACGCATCACACGGCTGCAGGTGCACTTGTCTGAGCGGGCCACACCAGGCCACCAGACCACAATAGTCACAGCCAACCTTGCTGGTCGTTTGACTGTGTCCACACGTTGGATTTATTTATCTTTCTCCCCTTTGGTCCCCTAAACTTTACCTCGTCCAACATGGGCTTTGAAAGACTTTAAATGATCTTTACAGGCATCAGGGTGCTTGAAACTGGCGTCCTCACCCTTGTCCGGGTGTTGAGTACTGGGATGTAGGAGGGAGGCAGTGGGGGGAGGAGAGAGAGCCACCCCAGCTGAACAGCTGAACAGCCGCACTTACCTGCTACCCCCCTGCCACACTGTCGTGTGTGGCCTGCACGAGTGCAGGAGGAACTCTGGCTTACGATGCCCTCTCCCCAACTCACTGGGATCTCATATGTAGGCTTCTGTTTGCCAAACCACCATACAGCACCCAGGATCTGGTGCATAGAGCGCCCTTGCTGGATGTTTCCTCCCTGGTGCAGCTGGTGAGCCTCCTGACGCTAGCCGGAAGATTGCAGGCAGTGGAGGAGGGTGGAGGGGGAAGGTGCAGCAAGGAGAAGGACACGGCTACCGGCTCTGCAGCTGAGTCAACCCAACCCTGCTCGGGCCGGCGTCCTGATGCAGTGTCTCGTCCAGAACGCAACTGCTTCAGCGCTCCCCCATGGATCCTGGGGTGCCTTGGGTCTGGCAAGGGTGATAACGCCAAGAAAAGAGCCAGGAAAGATCCAAGATTGCAACTAACGGTTCCCATGACACTGACGCAGCTGATTATACCCCGCTGCGATCTACACAGCGCAGGCTCACCACCAGCCACCACCTCGGGGGCCGCACTGGACCACACCCACACTCGGCAGGCTTGGAGAGTGTTGCGGGGTATGGCAGTGTCTATCAGTATGCAGTGCCTGCGGAGGTTGTCCGGCACCTTTTTAATTTTTTTTACAGAGTTTTATATAGCGCAAAATTGACCCGAATCGGGTTTCAGAGTGCTTTACATAGCACCAGTTGCATTACATGAGGACACATTCATTTTTGTTAGGCACGGTGAGATTATGTGATTTGCCCAGAATCACAGGATGTTCAGCGTCATTGCCGAGACTCGAACCCAGTTCCCAAGATTCGAGGTCGGACGCACTAGCTGTTTGGCCAGCTCCTCTCCCTTGTAAGCACAGTCTTCGCTACCGCTGCAGCTTCTCGCTCCCGGCTCCTTCTGTTTGTTCCAGAGGGAGTTCACTGCTCGTGTCTTGACTGCCGCCATCCTCCGGCACTCTGCACTGTTCTGCTCTGCCGCTGCTTATGGCTCCCTCTCCAGACTTGCTCCATCAACCTGTGTAGATACTAATTACCTAGTCCAATCTGCCCCACTCAAATCTATCCTAATCTACTCCACTCCATTCTACTCCATCATGATCCAATCTATCCCACCCTAACCCAATCTACCCCACTTTAATCTACCACACCCATCCATCCCTATCTACCCCACACCACTCTATATAACTCTGCTCCAATCTACCCCACTCCAAACAACCCCAATATTCCACACTCTAATCTACTCCATTCTAATCTACCTCAATCCAGTGAGTCTGCCCCACTCCAATCCACTCTTCCCCAAACTAAACGACTCCAATCTACCCCACTTCACCCTACTCCACTCCATCCCAATCTACCCTACCCCACCCTAGTTCAATTTACCCCACTCCAATCTACCACGCTCATTTACCCAACTCCCCCAATCTAATCTATCCCAATCTACCCACTCTATCCCAATCTACCCACTCTACCCCAATCTACCTTCACACTAATCTACCACATTCCACTCTACCTCACTTGACTCCAGTATACCACAATCTAACAACCCCACGCCACACCACAAACTTTCAGCCATGCCAAATAGTAGTCTAACTGGTATACATAATGGCTAAAATGAATTGCCAAAGTCATCAGGTTCCCCGCCGGAGCTGGAGCAAGATCACCGCCGAGCAGCTCACAGCCTCCCTCAGCCAGAACACACCCACCAACACAACGGACCCAAACGAAGCAGCCAGCAACCTCACCAAGTGGCTGACCGCCTGCGCCGACGACCTCGCACCACTAAAGAACCCTCCCAGCAGACCCGGCAGCAAGAAAACTCCCTGGTTCACCAACAAATTCAAGGCATCCAAAAAGAACTGCAGCACCCTCGAGAAAGCCTGGCGGCTCGACCAGACCACAGACAACAGGACCGCCCTCAAGCACGCCACCCGCAAACACCACCAACTGATCTGCGCCACCAAGAAGTCGGCACTCAAAGAACGACTGGACAACAACGCCCACGACAGCAAGGAACTTTTCAGTATCGTCAAAGAGTTCTCCAACCCCAGCGCTGGAAACAACAACATCACTCCCTCGCAAGACCTCTGCAACTCACTCGCCACGTTCTTCCACCGCAAGATCGGCGACATACACAACAGCTTCAACACACAGACCACGCACCCCACCGCTGAACCAACGCCGCCACCACCACCCTCTGCAACTGGACCCCGATCAACACCGAAGACACCACCCGCACGATGAACTCCATCCACTCCGGATCACCAACCGACTCCTGCCCACACCACGTCTTCAACAAAGCCGACGCCATCATCGCACCCCATCTCCGGGACATCATCAACTCCTCCTTCCACACCGCCACCTTCCCGGAGAGCTGGAAGCCCGCCAAGCTGACCGCCCTCCTGAAGAAACCAACAGCAGACCCCACCGACCTCAAGAACTACTGTCCTATCTCGCTCCTTCCCTTTCTGGCCAAAGTCATCGAGAAGACCGTCAACAGACAGCTTGCCGCCTTCCTCGAGATGAATGGATCCCTCGACCCCTCGCAGTCCGGGTTTCGGGCCAACCATAGCACCGAGACCGCCCTAATCGCAGCCACCGACGACATCAGAACCCTGATTGACAACGGGGAAACAGCGGCCCTCATCCTCCTGGACCTCTCTGCGGCGTTCGACACCGCCTGCCACCGCACCCTAGTGAAACGCCTCAGCAACATCGGAATCCGAGAGAAAGCCTTGAAGTGGATTATCTCGTTCCTCGCCGGAAGAACCCAGAGAGTCCGCCTCCCCCCGTTCAGATCCGAGGCCACCGAAGTCATCTGCGGCGTACCACAAGGATCTTCACTCAGTCCAACCCTCTTCAACGTCTACATGAGCCCCCTCGCAGCCATTGCACGCCAACACGACCTCAACATCATCTCCTACGCCGACGACACCCAGCTGATCCTCTCCCTCACCAACGACCCCACCACCGCCAGAGCCAACCTACACGAGGGGATGAAAGACGTCGCCGACTGGATGAGGAACAGCCACGTTAAACTGAACTCAGACAAGACGGAGGTCCTCATCCTGGGATCATCATCCTCTGCCTGGGACGACTCCTGGTGGCCCCCGGCCCTTGGCACCGCTCCCAAGCCAACAGACCACGCACGCAACCTGGACTTCATCCTGGACTCCTCCCTGTCGATGACCAGACAAGTCAACGCCGTCTCATCTTCATGCTTCAACACCCTGCGCATGCTCCGCAAGATCTTCAGATGGATCCCCACTGAAACCAGGAAGACCGTCACCCAGGCACTCGTCACCAGCCGACTGGACTACGGGAACACCCTCTACGCCGGAACCACAGCCAAACTTCAAAAAAGACTCCAGCGCATCCAGAACACCTCCGCACGACTCATCCTGGACATCCCCCGACACAGCCACATCACCAGATACCTGAGAGACCTGCACTGGCTCCCCGTCAGCAAGAGAATCACGTTCAGACTCCTCACCCACGTACACAAGGCTCTCCACGACCTGGGCCCCAAGTACCTCAACGACCGCATGACCTTCTACACGCCCACCCGCCAGCTACGATCGACCAGCCATGCCCTCGCCACCGTACCACACATCTGCAGAGCCACCGCCGGAGGAAGATCCTTCTCCTACCTGGCAGCCAAGACCTGGAACTCCCTCTCCACCCACCTTCGGCGAACCCAGGACAATCTCTCCTTCAGAAAGCAGCTCAAGACCTGGCTGTTTGAGCAGTAACACACCCTCTCCCCCAGCGCCTTGAGACCCTCCTGGGTGGGTAGCGCGCTTTATAAATGCTGTGATTGATTGATTGATTGAATAGCACTAGGATAAGCAAGACCCATTGGCATTGCCAATGCTTGTTTTCAGTTGTTTCCAGTTTCCATCATAAACACATGCAACAGTTCCCAGCAGCCAACTCCAACCAGGCACATACGTTCAACTGGGCCTGGGCAGAGTAGGGGGATTCACTGCAGGGCCAGGCTTCTTTTGACTTTTTTAAAAAATGTTTAGGAATTTGCGCACACTCTCTTGGGCTTCACAGACCTTGCTGTAGGAACCTGCCGCTCTGTAAAATGTACTAAAATTAAGCACACTATGTAGAGTGCGAGAGATCCCCAAAAGGCAGGTAGAGTTCACAGATAATACTAACTCTCTTTTTGTTGTGGTGTGGATGAGCCGGTAGGCTTTTTAGAGGGTAATGCTGAGCATTTGTTGTACTCACAGAGGCAATGAATGAGACACACACTCCAGAATAAAGTCAAGAACAACTTGTAAAAATAACATCGATGTTCATATAATTTTTAGGACCATAAACACAATTCTAGGATAAATACTTTCAGAGTTATAAATGTTCAAAATTCGATAAATATATCACTTCTATGCACAATTACGCACCACAAGAAACAAGGGGGAAAAGGCAGAAGAGGGAGGAGGTCCCAAGGGCCTGTGAACTACAGGAGCAGGGCTAGTTGCTCGCTGCTGGGGCAGGATGCGAAGCAATCATGTCTGCCAGGCATGGTGCATCTTGAGGTCCTCGCGGTCAGGATCAGACAACTTGGAGAGGCGACCTCGGGACAGTTGGGCCACTCAGGAAGTGGGTCTCGGATGTCTTGACGTCCCTTGACAGGTGCTTGTACTTTAGGAGTCCAGAGTGGACTCCTCTTCGTTCTGTTTGTCGTTGGTGGTTCAGTACCCTGAGGATTGGTGCGCCACGGCTGCAATAGGTTCCAGAGCTTCCAAACTTGGTCGGGAGGCAGATCTGCTTTGAGGTTGTCAGTGAGCAGAAGGTCAACCAACCGGGCACAAGGGATCAGTGCCTGCGGTGTGCAGGAGAGCGATACTTTCATTCAAAGGTAGCTTCAGGGCGCTTTCTCGCAGGCTGGAGGTGCTCCAGGGTTCTTGGAGGCCTTTCAGGTTTCAGGACGATACAGCAGCAGTGATTATAGAGTCCTTATGGCAGCAGGCAGGGTTTGGCGCCTTTGTCTTCTGCAGCAGGGCTTCAGTACTCGAATGGCGGGTCTTCTTTGTCGTGGTCGTCTCTTGCCCGTTGAATCGGCTGTTCAGGTCTCGGGATTCCACCTAAATACTGAATCGAGGGGATTTACAAGGGGGGCAGGTGGTAGCCAATGGGCTACTTACGTTTAAAGTGTCTACACTCTCTAGTGACCACTTCCTCTGGGTAGAGGCGCTACTCTAGCCCCGATAGGAGGTTTTCTCACCATCTGAAGATGGTGGAATTTCAGGAGAAGGGTTTGATGGAGCTGGGATTCGCGTGCAAGCGCCCTACTCTCATGCAAAACCCTTGTCTAAATTGCATAATCGTATTAACACTGTTGTTCGTCATTTATAAAGTGTTTTTCCCAACACGCGGGTGTCCCCAGGATGCTTGCCTGTATGTCTTTTCCTGTACTAACGAAGCTTGCACTTAAAGCGGCTGCTTCGCTGAAATTCAGTCTGCGCATGCGTCGGTCATACCCATGTGATGTGACGCACTCGCTTTCTGGAGGGAGTTTGTGCTCATGCGCACTGTTGCAAACATGGCTGCTTGACTCTCACCATGCTCTCCGCTTGTTGCTGCTGCTTTTGCTTATCTATCCTTTCGCACTAAACAATAATGCTATAGTCATTATAAAGTAAGGGTTGGTTAATATCTCATCATGGTATACAGTGTGATCATTTTATATATGATTTTAATTTGTTCTCGCTTACTTTTCATGTACCGCGTCTTTGTGGGCTGGGGCATACGTGAGCAACGCCATATTGAGGCTCCTCTGAACCCTGTCAGCTGACCAGGGAAAATCCTAACTGCGCAGAAGCTAAAACTAGCCAGCTGGCTCCTGAAGCCCGATGCGCCTGGGAACCCATCCCGAAGATGCAAGATTGTACCTTGAACTGTCATACACTGTTGCTATATACTGAACTCGTGTATTGTATTCTGTATTCCTATGCCTGGGAACGTGAACCCGGGGGGCGGGTGTGCAAACCTGAATATTAAATATGGGAAAGCTGAATTTTAGGAGGTGGTAATGATCGCACCACCTCTCCTGACCAATCATAATATGAGAAGCTGTCACTTGCAACATTAGTGGGTGGTCTGAGGGTCCCCAAAACTGTATAATTGCCCTAGTTTAGCTTAGGAAAATTGTCCGACTTGTCCGAGTAGCAGACCTGTCACTGACCCTACGAACTCTATAGGTGCTCAAATCTGAAGTGCTGCGGAGCACTCTGTCCATACTTTCCACAAACTCCTAAGGGGTGGAAAATCCTAAGTGCTGGCGAAGCACTTTGCTGGGAAATTCGAAAATCCAATCGGGGTTTCTGGCGGATTACTTGCAGAAGGGGGTAACGCAGGCGTTGCTGTCCGAAGCTGTGGGTGTTGGTCGTACCCTGGGAGGCCCAGTCCTTTTGACCCGAACCTGAGGGGTATCCTGTCCTGATCTGTCCGCGAGCTGTACCTGCTTGCATTCTGACGTTCCTTCCTGAGGGTCCTTGTCCCCGTCTTCCCATCTGACCCGTGGCCAGGGTTAGACTTCAATCTGAACTTAGGTAATTATTAGACTGAGGGTTTGCATTCTCATTCTCTCTCTCTTCTTCTCTCTCTCTCTCTTAAAATTCTTTCAGAAAAGCATTACTTGCCAATGATATTGCTCTATTCTCTTTTATGCGAACTATACGTGATTGTTTAATAGGTTTGTTCCACTTCTCTCCCCACCCTTAGTAAATTGTTAAATCCGTTTTTATTAATAGTATGTTCCCGTTTTTCCCTTACCTTTAGTTGGTTGCAGTGAATTTAGTAAGAATAGTTTGAGGATAAGTACATGTTTTAGGTCCCAACCTTAAACTCGTGTCCTAGTATAAAGTTGCAGTGATTAGTTCTGTTCTAAAATTCCTACCCTTAGTCTTCCCATATATTCAATGGTTATAATTCTAATACAAAGTTACATATTGGTGTTGATATTGATGTTTGATATATTATTCTGCATATCGCTTATTGTCTTGGCATCTTCTCTTTGAATCTTTATATAAAGTTTAAAACTTCATCAGGTGTCTGTGGTCATTTTACAGAAATCGTGGATAAGTATGGTAATAATTGTAGAAGAGTATTTGATCTAGTCCTGTCTGCTCTTTTCCCTGCTAAGCTCCAGATCTGTCGTAGGAATTGTGTCTGTGGTAAGTCAGGTACATGGTAAGCAGAGGTGAAACCAACCTTAATTACTCATAAGAGCGTGTAGCAGAAGCCAAATCACCCAGTTCACCCCGAAAATAAATGGTGTATTAAATCTATGTGCACGCCGTGGGCCCAGTGCGTGTAAGAAATAGGTGAACTCGGATGACCCGGGTGAACTGCGCGCTCTATCAGTAATTTTCTGGCAGCCAGAGGATGGTTTGGACTAGTTAGATTAGGTAGACAGGATAAGTCATAAACAAACCGTAAAAGTAAAATGTGCTGCTGATTTGATACTGTATTAGGTTCAAATATTTTGAAATGTTTTAAGGATTTATATGTAAATGTATATGATTTTTTCATTGCTGCTATAAATGTTATATTAACCTGAAAATTGTTTGTGAATGTTCAGTGTAGTCCGAATCCCCGGGGAAGTATTTTAGCTAACGGTGAGCAGAATCCGGTTAGCTGTTGAAGTCACTAGGGTTTGAATCATTAGTGCAGGGTTAGGATAACTGGAAGCACTAATTAGGACCTTTTGTTTCTGAAGTGAATGGTGGCTACGAGTCCTTTATAAAACTTTCATTGCGATATCACCTAGTAAGGGTCGCATACGGGAGGAGTAGTAGGGTCTCCGAGGCTTGTCTGGTAAGTTAGATAGTTCGCTGGTGAAATCCTGGCTCGGTACATATCCCCGACTAAGGTGGATGAGTCAGAAGAATAACGGGTTCTATGTTACTAGTGTGAAGGGACAGGCAAAGAAGTCTATCCAGAGTGAATGAGAAGTAGACAGAAGTGGTTTACTTGTAGCGAGAGAAAGTTTTTCTATCTTTTTAGAACACTCAGACATAGTGGCAAACGTTGCGTGTTGGTAAATAAACTCTGTATTCGCACTTTAGGGAGAGTAAAAAGTTTCTGTTACCTTGTGAAGGAGGGAGTCAGTCGGAGAGCTGCTCTGACGTCACTCCGTGCCGCGCTGGTATTGGTCAAGACAGCGGGTGTGTAACGGAGCTGAATTTGTGAAGGAGGGGTGAGTGCCGAAGCGTGAGACTCTGACTCGCGAAAGGCCCCGCACCCATTGGACAAGGGAATTTGTAATCACTGACCTGATTGGGTATTGTGAAATAAAAGTCGCGCTAGCATTGGAAGCACAAAGGTAGACAAAATTAATCAAGCCGAGTTAGAAGAGAGTCTGGAAAATTATATGTGGTATCCAGATTTTATACCGAATCCAAAGCACCTAGGATTTTATAAGGATCAGCTTATACGAGGTAGACCGCACATGATGTATGGAGTAAAGAGGAAATTGTCATTTGCCGACAAAGTAAAGAATTTTTTCAAGTCCGACAAGCCCATTAGAACAAGGGAAGGCGTGCTCATTCCCCCGCCGAATACCCCTGCTTCTTTCATGTTGTTTGATAAAGGGTATCACACTTGTGTCTGGTTAGAAAATTGGGCAAAGTATACTGTAGATGACGGAGTTCTAGCATTCCCTGTTGATGGTACATTTAATGGTCGGATCCTGTTTAACCTAAGGACCCGCATGAATGAATTACACCCCAGACCTAGGTTGACCCAGTACGAAGCTCTGGAGGAATGGGAGATTGAGGCTGCAGAGCGAGATAAACCCAGGATGGATAAGGGAGTGAGTAAATGGTATCCCAGGCTTCCTACACCAACCAAAGAGCAGAAAATGAAACAGTGGAGGCAATCTATGTTGACGGAAGGATTATTTCCCATGATGGGGGTAGTAGAAGAAAAGGGAGGTAAATGTAAAGAAAAGACCCATCACCTAATGACTGTAGGGGACTCAGAAGATGAGCACCTGGAAGATTTGTTAATGAAAAATCCACCTCCCTATGTTGCAGAGTCAGAGCCTGTACATTCCCCAAATCCTTTTTCAAAGTATCCCAGATGTAGGAGGGATAGTGATACAGATGGAACAGGTACAGACAGTAAAACCAGTGACGGGGATGGATTTTGCAGACCAAAATCCACGGTCCCAAACTATCAGCCGTTCGGAGAAGGTCCACCTCGAGTGGTCACTCCGACTGCCCCGAGTATTTATCCGTCCTTAGTACCACAGGTATTGCATGACAATTCTGCCGAAAAAGCATTACGGGAAAAAGAGAAAGAAGCCCTGGCTAGACAGCGGGAAGATTTAGTTCGAACCATTGCCCAGATACATCCCCATCCTGATTCTCTGACTATTCCAGTAACTATTGGCCCAGCTATTCCCCTGTATAGAAATGACCTGACTAGTCCCCATCCTCCTGTTGTTCCCCCCATACCGCCTACTCCTAGTGTCCCTTCCTCGAAGAAAGAAGTATTCATAGATGAGGACCAGGAAAGTGAATGTGAGTCTGTGGTGCTAATGGATTTGCCCATTAGAGAACCTAGGACTAGCACAGTAGGGACGAGAAGTCAGCCTAGAATAAGAGAGGTGTCGATTGAAGGCGCGACTGGGATTAGGAGTGCTACTGTAGTAACCCCAGAAGAATTAGACAGATGGTCAAAGGAGCTGGAGAAGGAGACTACCCCCCAACCCAAAGCATTAGAAATATATAAATTGAGAATAGAAATAGAAGAAATGATGGCTGGAAATGTAGGAGTTGAACGCCTAAGCTCGTACAATGAAGAAGAGTTACTGTTCATCAGCAAAAATCTTACCCGGAGTGCTAGATTGCTCCATGAAAGGATAATGGATACAGCCACCGAAATGGGAATTGATGTTAGTCGTTCCAAAATTCTTCAGAAACCCTACAGAGTAGACTTTTCAGACAAAGATTTAGAAAGCCTGAATGTGATGGGAAAACAGATCCAAGTAAAAGAGTTGTTGAAGCTCCTGCAAAAGTGGGGAGAGGTGGGAAAATGGAGAACCCGGTGGGCAAAGAAAAGGGAAGACAGCAGGGCGAAGTCTCAGGCTTCAGAATTCATGTTAAAGGAAGTAACTCCAACTGAAAAATTGTGCCCCATGAGAGAGGTCCCGGGAGGGAAATATGTCCATGTCCCTTGGTCCCGACAGGATATTGTGTCTTTTACAAATGACTTCCCGAAATTACGAGAGTAGCCAGTTGACTGGTACAGGCAGGTAGAACGCTTCATAAAGGTTCAGAAATGCCTCTTGAAAGACCTGGATGGGTTTTTCGACATTGTTGTCCCTGTAGACCTATGGACTGAATGTAAAATAGAAATTGATTGGCCTAATGATGAATATCCCAGAGATGAGAAAACGGGAGCCCCTTCACCTGATGTAATGAGGAAATATGACCAGGTCATACAGTACCTTAAGAAAAAAGTGCCAGCAAAGGAGACAGATTGGACCCGAATAGATAGAACCACACAGGAACGTGATGAAACAGTGCACTCATTTTATGAAAGGCTGTTGCAGGTATTTAAAACTTACAGTGGTATTGATAACGTAGACATGAAAGACATGACTCACTTTAGCTACAGATTCGTGCTAGGATTGAGACCTGAAATCTCACAATGGATTCGAGATAACAAAATCAGTTGGCAGGGAAAGCCCATAGATGATGTCCTGAAATATGCTAAGTACTGCGAAGATGAAATCGAAAATAAAAAGAAAGCCCTCAAGGAAAAGGTCATGTGGGCACAGGTAAAATTAGCTGAACAACAAGAAAAACAGTTAAGCCAATTGACCTCTGGAAATAATGCTCAAAATGCCACTGCTGGGGGAGGAGGGAAGCCCCGCACTAAAATGAGTAGGGAAGAGGCCATGAAGAAATTTCCGTGCCACGGGTGCGGCCAGATGGGGCATTGGCGAGACGAGTGTCCACACCTGCAGGCCGGTAATGCCCCTGTAAATGGTTTAAATCCACAGGTGCCGAAAGAGGGGACGAGAAAGAACCAGCAACAGGTAAAACTACCTCCAGTACCTCGCGCTCCCAGACAGAATTTTAAGAATCAGGGTCAGCAGAATGAGAGGGCGGAAGTATGGGAAGTCGAGAGTGAAAGAAACGCAGTCATTCCACAGTATTTGTTAAATGATACCTTCCTCTGTGAAGATCAAGATTGACGGGGCCTGAGGGGGGAGGATGAGGAGTGCGTGCTTGGCGCCTCCTTACCGGTAGACCAGACTGGACCATACATTGAAGGAAAGGTTGAAGGAAAAGATGTCACCTTTCTGTTGGACACTGGTGCTACCAGATCTACTGTAAGAACAGTGGATGTTCCTAACCTACCCCTCTCGGGAGAAGCAATCCAAGTAGTGGGCGTCTCAAATCAAATAATAAGTACTCCAGTAACTGAACCAATGGAAATTTCTATAGGAAATTTCAAAGAAATGCACAGATTTGTGGTCTGTGATTCCAGTCCGGTGAACCTATTGGGACGTGATTTGCTGTGCAAGATGCGTTGTACCATTTTCTGCACACCAAATGGCGTCGAAATTCAGACCCCTGATGAAGATGGCCTGTACAAACTGATGTTAGTCAGACAAGATTCTGATATTAAGCCTTTGACAATTGAGGATTTACCTGAAGAGCTCCAAGTAAGAGTAGTTCCAGAAGTATGGGATTTCACAGGAAAAGATGTAGGCTTAATGGCAAATGTGGACCCAGTTAAAATAGCAATAAAAACAAATGCTGTATACCCGAAAACCAGACAGTACAAAATGAGTGCAGAAGTAAAAGCTGGAGTGGCGACTGAAATTACCAGGCTGCTCGAAGCAGAAATAATAGAGGAAGTGATGAGCAGTCCCTGTAATTCACCAATCATTGGGATAAAAAAGCCTAGTGGAAAGTACAGGGTAGTGCAAGATTTGCGCAAGGTAAACCAAATTGTTGTGCCTTGCTGTCCTGTTGTGCCCAACCCTGCAGTGATTCTATATCAGATTCCCTGGAATGCAGAATGGTTCACTGTCATCGACCTGTGCCATGCGTTCTTTTCCATCCCATTGCATCCAGAAAGCAAATTCCTTTTCAGTTTTGAATTCGACAGCCATATCTATGTCTGGAATCGTGTCCCCCAGGGGTACACCGAAAGTCCATCGATTTTTAATCAGATACTAAAAAAAGTGCCTTGAATCCCTAGTGCTGCCAAGAGAGTCTGTCTTAGTGCAGTACATAGATGACCTGTTGGTGGCGTCTAAAACCCAGACTGACTGTGTCACTGACACAATTGCCTTGCTGAATCACTTAGGAAAGGGAGGACATAAAGTGTCGCCTGACAAGTTACA
Source organism: Lissotriton vulgaris (assembly GCF_964263255.1). Taxonomy (NCBI): domain Eukaryota; kingdom Metazoa; phylum Chordata; class Amphibia; order Caudata; family Salamandridae; genus Lissotriton; species Lissotriton vulgaris. Next base: position 50,042 of record NW_028246969.1, read on the forward strand.
ATTCTGTAAAAACTCAGTAAAATATCTGGGGCACCAGATAGAAAAAGGAATCAGGAAAGTCACTTCCGAAAGGATTAAAATAATTAAAGCAATGGAATTGCCCAGAACTCAGAAAGAAGTGAGAATGTTCTTGGGAGTCGTGGGTTACTGCAGACAATGGATCGTAGGATTTGCGGCTCTAGCAAGACCCCTGATAAAAATGACAAAGAAAGGAGTAGAAGACCCCGTCAGCTGGGACAACGAAAGCATGAATGCTTGGGTAACTCTGAGAAACTGTCTATGTACCGCTCCTGCATTGGGTATGCCTGATTACACCAAGCCTTTTGAACTATTCTGTGACACAAGAGAGAATTGCGCTCTTTCAGTCCTGACCCAGGAGCATGGGCTGGTTAGAAGGCCAGTGGCCTATTTCTCAGCCACTCTAGATCCAGTGGCTGCTGGATTACCTGGATGCTTGAAGGCAGTGGCTGCTACTTGCGTCAGCCTGGAACAGAGTGAGAACATTGTCATGGGACATCACGTCACTGTATATGTTCCTCATTCTGTTGTAATCCTACTGACCAGAACGAAGACCCAGTACCTCACGCCTAGTCGGCTGACTAAGTATGAGAGAATTCTAATTGGCGCCGAAAATATAACTATTTCTCGGTGCAACGTCCTGAACCCTGCAACCCTGTTACCGGTCCCTCTGGATGTAGAAAACGAAGAGGGAGGGGAACATAATTGCATCGATTTAACTGAGTACAGTACAAAGCCCCGTCCAGATATCCGTGAAATAGCGTTACTTGATGGGGATAAAACAATGTTCGTGGATGGCTCGTGTTTAAGACATGAGAGTGGGAGTCTGAGTGCTGCCTATGCTGTGGTTACATTGACAGAAACAATAGAAGCATCCTACCTGAGCGAGGTGAAATCTGCACAAGTGGCAGAGCTCATCGCGTTAACTCGAGCATGTAAGAGGGGAAAGAACAAAAGAATTACTGTTTACACAGACAGTCAGTACTGTTTCGGGGTTGTTCATGACTTCGGCCAATTATGGCTGCAAAGAGAATTCATGACTTCCTCAGGCACTCCTATCAGAAACGGAAAGGTGGTGCATAACTTACTGGAAGCTATCCAATTGCCCAAAGAATTGGCTGTGGTCAAGTGTGCGGCTCACAGATCTGGAAATGATGATGTGACTGCCGGTAATAGGTACGCTGACCAAATTGCACAATTTTGTGCCCGACACCATATGTCACTCCAAATTGCCTTGTGGAGTGGAACCAGCTGCCAACTTATGTTGTTTGAGAATGTGTCAACATGGGAAGAATTGAAAGAGTTGCAACAGGCCACAGACAGACAAGAGAAGGGAAAATGGGCAGCAGAGGGATGCAAATTGAGAGATGATGGTGTGGTGGTAAACTCGACTGGTGTGCCCGTACTGCCTGATAGCTTGATTGACCCCATGATCAGAATGATACATGAACCCACACATATGGGAAGAGACGCAATGTGCCGAGTGTTTGACAAGGTGTTCTGTAACTCAAAGTTCAGGAACCAGGCGGAAAGGCTGTGCCAGAGGTGCCTAGTGTGTCAGCAATTCAACGCAGGAAAGAGGACTGTAGTAGAACAAAGTACTGTTGGAAAGGCAGTAGGTCCCTTTGTGAGAATGCAGGCAGATTTTGTAACCATGCCCAAATGCAAAGGATATAGATATATCCTAGTCATAGTTTGCCTGTTCTCCAGGTGGGTGGAGGCTTACCCAGCAAAGAAAAATGATGCCCTAACTACAGCCAAGCTATTGCTCAGGGAGTTGATACCTAGGTACGGAATCCCAGAGACTATCGAAACGGACCAAGGTGGGCATTTTGCCAACGATGTCCTAGAAGAACTCTGTAAAGCATTCAAAATGAAGCAAAGACTGCATTGTGCCTACCGTCCAGAGGCTTCTGGGGTAGTGGAACAAATAAATGGCACCCTGAAATCCAGATTGGGAAAAATGTGTGACTCCACAAAGATGAACTGGATAGAGGCTTTGCCCCTTGTGCTGATGAGTCTGAGGAGTATCCCGAACAGAAAAACTGGCCTAAGTCCCCATGAAGTGTTGATGGGAAGAGTGATGCGACAGGCATGGGTACCCGGACACAAACTGCTAAGCATTTCTGATGATATGGTATTAGAATACTGCAAGCAGCTGGGTGACCAAGTGCGTTCTCTCTCTCAGCAGATTGGAGAGACAGAAGACGAGTGGCCAGAGACTCCAGCGCATAAACTGCGACCAGGAGATTGGGTGGCGTTAAAGAAACACACCCGGAGCAGTTGCCTGAAGCCAAGGTGGGGAAAGCCACGACAAGTGATCCTCGTCACTACTACTGCTGTAAAGTGTGCTGGTGTACCGAAGTGGATCCACGCCAGCCACACGAAGCGGGTATCTGGAGAAAACACGACTGGAGCTGAAGGCAGCACAGCTGAAGACGCTTCTGAGGAAGAGAGTCCGGAGCTAGCTGACATTGAACTGCCGAGCACAAGTCGAGACGTTGAATGGTATCCCGCCGACGAACAGGTTCATGATCCAATACGAACCAGGAAATATTCCTACTTAGACAGTGAGTGGGATAGTCCAGGTGAGCTAGAACTAGAGGAAGAAGGTCAGGTCAACGAGAATCACATCACACCTGATCAGGAAGTAGGCCAAGTAGGGTCAGATCGAGACCTCGAGAACTCTCCTGAGAGTGAAGAGGGACAGTTAGAAATTAGAGCTGACGTTCATGCAGAAGAAAGTGAAGAGATCGAAGAGCATGAACAGGAACAGATAGAACTAGATCAAAGTGCTCAGACAACGGAAACAACAGTAACCAAAAATAAAAAGAAAGTGCGATTTGAATCTGAGCAGGGTCAGAATAGGGACCAGGCAGAAGAAGTAGATGAAAGACCTGGAACTAGTCAGACAGGCAGGAAAACAGAGGTGCCACAACAAAAAGTGAAAAGAGTGCACGAAGAAGGCCAAGTCTCCTCAACTACTGGGAGGCACGGAGGGAGAAGTGCACCCCGATACGTAAAGAGACTAAGGCTCAGACTAAAGACAGTCGAAGAAAACGATAAAGACCGAAAAAGGGCTCAAAGTGAAAGGAGGGCAGCCCAAGGAAAATCGCTGAGAAAAAGCGACAGACTAAAGAAACAGAACCGACGGTATCGAAGCCCTGAGTGGACTTACTTTGTGTTGGAAGAAATAGACGAACCACACCACAGTGGCAACAGTGACGAAGAGTCCATTGCTGATCGGAGCTCTGACGAAGACCCTCCTTGAAAAAGCCCAGAAGTGAGCCTTTGGTGCAAAGAAACGAAGAGGGGAAGCGAAAGCCACCTGTAAGCTAAAAAATGTCTGATCCGAATGTCTCTGGGAGATCCCGGTGTGGGTGTCTCAAAACCTGTTGTAAAATATGCTTGTGTAGTATAGCCATGCTAATAGTAATGTGGATAGGACTAACAGTTTTTCTACCTTTTATGATAAGTAAAAATCCTAACTTGTCCCCCACTGAACCCGAAGCAGTAGACGTAGGAGATGTACAGACTGCAGAAACACCACGAAGCTTAGAAAGACGCGACAACCAAATCAGACTGACACACACACGACCTAATTTAGAAGCATCAGATGAGGATGGACTACATTTTCACAAAATGAAAAACAAGACGCATCTAAATGTTTTTGCTAACTTATTAGTGCATTACGTAGAAGCTATGGAAATAGAGGACTGTTATGTCTGCATGAAGCTGCCAACTTCAGTGGCTGAAGGCGTGACATACCACCATCTGCCTTTAACCTATGGAATCTCCTGTAGTATACTAGCTAGCTTGTTCTATAGAAGCACCTTGCAGTACTATTATTCAAATGATGACGTAGTATTTTCTGAACTACCTATTAGAGGACATTTGAACCGTGTACATACTACAAGTGACGTGACCCGTTATATGGGAGAATATTTTCTGACTATAGGTAACATAGATTTAAATGAAGCTAGAGAATCTAATCTGACCTGTTCTCTGCAAGAGCAGGAAAAGATGTTCATTAAGATGGCAGACAGAAGGAGAGAAAAGTTTCAGAAGAAAGCAAATGATGAAAAGGATAGAGTCCCTAGGTGGACTGAGCACATGGATAACACCTCGCAAGGCGAAGCTAATCCTGCCTTGTTGCTGGATTTTGAACGAAAGGGGAAACTTTGTATCCATAGGGAAAAGACAGAGTACTATAACAATGTATTCATCGGTTCCAGCAAGTGTGAACATAATTACAAGGTAATTGGAGGTTGGGGTTTCAAAAATGGGTCAGAACCTGTGTTTCCCGGAATATATTATATATGTGGGAACAAGGCTTATTTTAAATTGCCGGATCACTGGTATGGAAGCTGCTACTTTGGCATTGTTTTCCCGAAAATATACCATGTGAATAATGCAGCTGGAAGCGATGAAGATACTAATGGCTTAGTGCGTAGTAGACGTGAAAGTGTAGGTGAAATTATAGGTGATATTTTTAGTGCACTGATACCTGGAATGGGGGTAGTTCTGAACACCCATAGAATCTGCAAATTGTCTACAGTAGTGGACCGGCTATCTACGGACACTGCTGCAGGATTCCTGATGGTCAATACCGAAATGGTTGCGATCAGATCAATGGTTTTACAAAACCGTCTTGCCCTTGACACCCTATTAGCAAAAGAGGGCGGAGTCTGTAGAATGCTGAAAGCGCAACATTGTTGCACTTACATTCCAGATAAAAGTATCGAATTAAAACAATATGTGAAGAACATAACTAATTTGGAAAAAGAACTCAAACCATTGGAGGTTGACAGTGCATGGACGAGACTGACTGGAGGTCTCTCCTCTATAGGTAGTTGGTTTGCTAACCTAGGTAGAAATGTTTTGTGGAAAATACTGATGCCAATAGTTGTAATAGGTATTATTGTATTGATCATTTTTATCTGCTGCAAATGCCGGAAGTGTAAAAAGAAATATACAGTAAATAAGAGGGGGGTGAAAAGAAATATTGATGATTTAGAATTGGAAGAATTAAAGAGTGAAATTTACAAGAAAGTGAAAAATCACCACTCTCATAGAGAAGCTGCAAGGAAACTCAACGATAAATTTGTTGAGATCCCGATGAGTGATATGGATGAGTGAGAAAAGTTGGCATCTGTTTCCTTCTGTGTGGTGATGATAGTAAATATCATCAAAGAGGGGATTGATGGAGCTGGGATTCGCGTGCAAGCGCCCTACTCTCATGCAAAACCCTTGTCTAAATTGCATAATCGTATTAACACTGTTGTTCGTCATTTATAAAGTGTTTTTCCCAACACGCGGGTGTCCCCAGGATGCTTGCCTGTATGTCTTTTCCTGTACTAACGAAGCTTGCACTAAAAGCGGCTGCTTCGCTGAAATTCAGTCTGCGCATGCGTCGGTCATACCCATGTGATGTGACGCACTCGCTTTCTGGAGGGAGTTTGTGCTCATGCGCACTGTTGCAAACATGGCTGCTTGACTCTCACCATGCTCTCCGCTTGTTGCTGCTGCTTTTGCTTATCTATCCTTTCGCACTAAACAATAATGCTATAGTCATTATAAAGTAAGGGTTGGTTAATATCTCATCATGGTATACAGTGTGATCATTTTATATATGATTTTAATTTGTTCTCGCTTACTTTTCATGTACCGCGTCTTTGTGGGCTGGGGCATACGTGAGCAACGCCATATTGAGGCTCCTCTGAACCCTGTCAGCTGACCAGGGAAAATCCTAACTGCGCAGAAGCTAAAACTAGCCAGCTGGCTCCTGAAGCCCGATGCGCCTGGGAACCCATCCCGAAGATGCAAGATTGTACCTTGAACTGTCATACACTGTTGCTATATACTGAACTCGTGTATTGTATTCTGTATTCCTATGCCTGGGAACGTGAACCCGGGGGGCGGGTGTGCAAACCTGAATATTAAATATGGGAAAGCTGAATTTTAGGAGGTGGTAATGATCGCACCACCTCTCCTGACCAATCATAATATGAGAAGCTGTCACTTGCAACATTAGTGGGTGGTCTGAGGGTCCCCAAAACTGTATAATTGCCCTAGTTTAGCTTAGGAAAATTGTCCGACTTGTCCGAGTAGCAGACCTGTCACTGACCCTACGAACTCTATAGGTGCTCAAATCTGAAGTGCTGCGGAGCACTCTGTCCATACTTTCCACAAACTCCTAAGGGGTGGAAAATCCTAAGTGCTGGCGAAGCACTTTGCTGGGAAATTCGAAAATCCAATCGGGGTTTCTGGCGGATTACTTGCAGAAGGGGGTAACGCAGGCGTTGCTGTCCGAAGCTGTGGGTGTTGGTCGTACCCTGGGAGGCCCAGTCCTTTTGACCCGAACCTGAGGGGTATCCTGTCCTGATCTGTCCGCGAGCTGTACCTGCTTGCATTCTGACGTTCCTTCCTGAGGGTCCTTGTCCCCGTCTTCCCATCTGACCCGTGGCCAGGGTTAGACTTCAATCTGAACTTAGGTAATTATTAGACTGAGGGTTTGCATTCTCATTCTCTCTCTCTTCTTCTCTCTCTCTCTCTTAAAATTCTTTCAGAAAAGCATTACTTGCCAATGATATTGCTCTATTCTCTTTTATGCGAACTATACGTGATTGTTTAATAGGTTTGTTCCACTTCTCTCCCCACCCTTAGTAAATTGTTAAATCCGTTTTTATTAATAGTATGTTCCCGTTTTTCCCTTACCTTTAGTTGGTTGCAGTGAATTTAGTAAGAATAGTTTGAGGATAAGTACATGTTTTAGGTCCCAACCTTAAACTCGTGTCCTAGTATAAAGTTGCAGTGATTAGTTCTGTTCTAAAATTCCTACCCTTAGTCTTCCCATATATTCAATGGTTATAATTCTAATACAAAGTTACATATTGGTGTTGATATTGATGTTTGATATATTATTCTGCATATCGCTTATTGTCTTGGCATCTTCTCTTTGAATCTTTATATAAAGTTTAAAACTTCATCAGGTGTCTGTGGTCATTTTACAGAAATCGTGGATAAGTATGGTAATAATTGTAGAAGAGTATTTGATCTAGTCCTGTCTGCTCTTTTCCCTGCTAAGCTCCAGATCTGTCGTAGGAATTGTGTCTGTGGTAAGTCAGGTACATGGTAAGCAGAGGTGAAACCAACCTTAATTACTCATAAGAGCGTGTAGCAGAAGCCAAATCACCCAGTTCACCCCGAAAATAAATGGTGTATTAAATCTATGTGCACGCCGTGGGCCCAGTGCGTGTAAGAAATAGGTGAACTCGGATGACCCGGGTGAACTGCGCGCTCTATCAGGTTCACCTCGCCTGCCCTGCCCAAAGGTGGTGTAGGCTAAGTGGGGACCCTCCTTCTCACCTAACTAATTTTCCCACCAAAAGTGGAGGAAAGAGGGTTTTACCTCAGTCACTGTCTGAAGGTTCCTGGGTTAGATTTAAAAGGCAGCATTCCCTTTGAAGCTTCCCACCCAGGAAGACCCTCCTGCCCTGGAGGAGGTGTGAAGCACCTCCGCCCAGAGCAGGCTTTGTTCCTGGTATCTGGAGCGCTGGCTTGTTATTTGGGACAAAAGGCAGCGCAGAGTCTTGTCTGGTTTACCTGGTAAAAGTAAACATAACACGACCAGTCTTACTAGGTCCTAGTATGTTAACTTCCGCTAAAAGCTGGGCTCAAAACTGACATAAGTCTATTTTGTTTGAATGTTTAACATACAAGTGATATATAAAACGAGAAGGGCAAGGGTGTTGTTTCGGTATTTCCGCTCCAAAATAAAATTCTTATTGTTGTTAATAATTGTGTAATTTTTGGAAATACTGATATTTTGACATTGACCTTGAAAAATGGGGATTTACTTCAGGAATTGCTATTATTGCGGCGCACACATTTGTGTGGCAATTCTCTATTTTCATCCCATTTCTAACCCAGAGACTTCACCATTTTTCGCGCGTAAAAATGCTGGGGGATGGGTAAACACAAACAGGAGTTTATTCTGTGTAAATTGTAATCTCCATTCAGCCAGTAACTTGTAACGGGCGAATCCTGATTACCACAGCAGAGAACCACAGGAGCGTCTTTTACCCCTCCATGCACTGACATGAAGACAGGCACAGCAGCCCCAGCTCTGTAGCACTCTGAGCCCTCACCACCCAGCACCTCTCTGGCGCTGCAGGATTTCATGCCCTTACCTGCCCAGGTTCGGTATGGGCCTCTGGTGCTGCAGCGCCCCTAGCCCTCCTAGCCCCCGACCCGGGGTGGCCCTGGTCTGAGTGACGCTATGGCACCCCTAGTCCTCACCCCAGCCATCATCTCTCGCTGCAGAACCCCTGATAAAACACCCACACAGGCTGGCACCTCTTGCAGTGCTACATCCTCACCTGAACTCTCAACCGGACCAGGACTTCTCCAGCGCTGAAGTCCCCTAGAAATCATCTTGTGCGGCAGCTCCCAGCACTGAAGCACCCTGAACTTTCGCCCAAGCCAGCACCTCCCTATATCACTTTAGCAAACCTAATCTTCACCTTATGCGGGTCCTCTCTAGCACTGCAGAACCCCAAACCCTCGCCCAGGTCAGCAGTTCTCAGGCACTGCAGCACCCAAAACCGTCACCTAAGCCTGCACTGCAGCACACAGCCTCAGCACTCTGAGGTTCCACCTAATCCAGCACAGCAGAACCGTCACCTAAGCCTGCACTGCAGCACACAGCCTCAGCACTCTCAGGTTCCACCTAATCCAGCACAGCAGAACCCTCACCTAAGCCTGCACTGCTGTACACAGCCTCAGCACTCCCAGGTTCCACCTAATCCAGCACAGCAGAACCGTCACCTAAGCCTGCACTGCAGTACACAGCCTCAGCACTCCCAGGTTCCACCTAATCCAGCACAGCAGAACCGTCACCTAAGCCTGCACTGCTGTACACAGCCTCAGCACTCTGAGGTTCCACCTAATCCAGCACAGCGGAACCCTCACCTAAGCCTGCACTGCTGTACACAGCCTCAGCACTCTCAGGTTCCACCTAATCCAGCACAGCAGAACCCTCACCTAAGCCTGCACTGCAGTACACAGCCTCAGCACTCCCAGGTTCCACCTAATCCAGCACAGCAGAACCGTCACCTAAGCCTGCACTGCTGTACACAGCCTCAGCACTCTCAGGTTCCACCTAATCCAGCACAGCAGAACCCTCACCTAAGCCTGCACTGCAGTACACAGCCTCAGCACTCTCAGGTTCCACCTAATCCAGCACAGCAGAACCCTCACCTAAGCCTGCACTGCTGTACACAGCCTCAGCACTCTCAGGTTCCACCTAATCCAGCACAGCAGAACCGTCACCTAAGCCTGCACTGCAGCACACAGCCTCAGCACTCTCAGGTTCCACCTAATCCAGCACAGCAGAACCGTCCCCTAAGCCTGCACTGCTGCACACAGCCTCAGCACTCTCAGGTTCCACCTAATCCAGCACAGCAGAATCTCTCTTCTCTAGTATTTCAGCAGCCATGGCCGCCATCAAGGGTGGCGCCTCTCTGGCTTGGCAGTATTCTGAGCTTCGACATCAAGCACCCCTCTAGTGCCCCAGCCCCTCTGGATACTGCTGCCCTTCTGGCAGAAGTCTGGAAGTACTCCAGAGGTCAAGCATACCCCCACTGCCCCCCCCTCCACCCCTCGCCCCCACTGGTAAAGAAAACGTGTCATGATTGGGAGCCACGGCCAACTGGCTATTTTTTCAAGGGAGCCACAGGTCAAAAAAGTTTGGGAACCAGTGGACTAGTGTCTTGATTTGAAGCCCACAAAAAACACACTTTTCAAATGCTCAACTTCACAGACATAACTGATGGATTTCATGAGTAACGTTTGTTGTAATTTCGTTCAGCCTTTTTTCTGTAGATCTATTAATAGCTTTTTCAATGGGAATTAAATGGAAAATGGCACTTGGCCCCCCGCTTGACAGACATGCATAAAACTAGCCAAGCCAAACCCAAATAGTTTTGTGCAGATTCACTGCACTGTCCCAAAGTTATTATATGTTCCTATATTTATATCACATGGGATTCTGTAATCCCTGTATAAAAGGCAGCCTCATAGGGCCAGATGTACAACTGTTATTTGCGGTCACAAAGGGGATTTTGGCCCCTTTGCGACCGCAAAATAGGTCTGCCCAATGTACTAACCCTATTTTGCGAGCCGCTAATGAATTAGCGACTCGTAAAATGGGGTTAGTGTCTCCCTATTAGGAAGGGCTGTGCCAAGAGCGTTCCTTCCTAATAACAAGTCTAAAACCTATGTATGAATGTTGTGCGACCGCAATTGAAAAACACTCGCAGTTCACCACCCTTCTCAGAAGGGTGGTAAAGCACTCGCAAACGGAAAGGGGTCCCCAAGGGACCTCTTCCCCTTTGTGAATGGATGCACAAATATTTTTTAAGGGCAGGCAGTGGTCCCAGGGACTACTGCCTGCCCTTAAAAAATTTAACTGAAAAGCTTAAATTTCCTTTTTTAAATGCATCCCGTTTTGCTTTAAGGAAAGCAGGCTGCATTTTTTTTAAAAACTGCTTTATTGACAAAGCAGTCCAAGATAGGGTGGTCTGCTGACCCCAGCAGGCCACCATCCCTGGGAGTGCCAGCCATTCCCAATGGGGTCGCAAATTGCGACAGCCTCATTAATATTCATGAGGCGTGCAATTTGCGACCCCACTAGGAATCGCAAACATTGTCTGAGACAATGTTGTACGTGGGATTTGCGACTCACAACTAATCGCAATATGCGAGTCGCAAATCCCAAAGGTCGTACATCTGGCCCTAATTTCTTATCAGCAACTTGTGACGCAGCGAGTCGCTGATTAAAAAGAAAAGACATCAGAACTCGACTATTATAAGTTATTACCATCGAGTTCTGAGGTCAATGCCAGCTGCAAGAGCCAGCAGCCAGGGTGAATGGCAGGTCAGGTCATAAAACATGTTAGAAATGGGGGTCTCTAGTTGGCACTGGCTGGCACCAATGTCCAAATCGGGAGTCTTCTTCCTAAGTCAGGGCAAGCGGCCTACCCCCTTTGACAACCCCTGCTCAACCCTGTGGTAACGTAGCACGAGCAGTTAGGCCTATATCAGAGGCAGTGTGTGAAGCATTTATGACCATGAACAATAAGGCAGTAACAACACCACAAAAGGACACAACTCAAGTAGGTATAGAAAAATAATATCTGTATCCAAGGTTTAACTCAAGACTCTCAAAGCATTTTAACAAGCTACAATGCACGTAAACCAGTAGGTACTCAAAAAGGCAATAACGTATTTACCAGACATGACACTGACTGAGTTCAAGGCTGGGGCCTATGCAACCCATTGCACACCAGATACCTGCCGTTGAAAGGGGATACAGCACACAGCTTTTCAAAAAAGCGGAGACGGTGACAGGCGGACTCCCAGTGAGCACAAGTCCTGGCTGCAGGGGTACGTAGCATGCACCCACAATGATTCGGGCACTCAGGGACAGGCGGGCTCTCAGCAACAGCAGCACGCGGCTGCGACGGGCCAAGCTGGTGGTGGTGATGACTCTCATCTTGCAGCTCCGTGGTGGTCTCACAGCGGCAGGATCTCTCGCTTAGCTGCGGCGGCCCACGAGACGATAGTGACAGTCCTCAACAATGGTGAACAAGATGCAGGCACTCAGCGGCAGCAGCTCTTTCTTAGCTGCGATGGCCCACAGGACAAATCACGATGAGGCAACGTTGGCAAAGGTGCGGGCCCTCAGCGGCAGCAGCTCTCTTTTAGCTGCGGTGGCCCACAGGATGAATCATGATGATACAAAGTTGGCAAAGGTGCGGGCACTCAGCTGCAGCAGCCATCTCTTAGCTACGGCTGCCCACAGGACGAAGGATGGTCTCGACCAGGCTGGCACAATGGTGGGCACTCAGCAGCTACAGTCTCTTAGCTACAGCGCACAGCTTACCCACAGATATTCAGCAAAGGTTCCGAAGGTTCAAATTCAGGCAGGCTCTCAGCGGTGACAGTTCTCTCTTAGCTGCAGCGGCCCACACAGGTTCAGTGAAGGTTCCCAGTCCGTGTTCCTCACAGTAGAACTAGAGGCACTGGATTGCTCGACGGAGGCCTCACCTGTAAGCAGAATTCCACGCACAGGAATTCCGACGGCTGACGGGGTGAAGTCTAATGTCCCTGAGACTTCAGCAGGAGGCGCTCTCGATTCAGGCCCTCAGGTAGTTTCTTCATCAATCTTGGTGAAAGTTTCAAAAGTCCTTTCCTCTCTTATCCCGGACAGAGTTTCGTCTTGACATCCAGAAGAAAACACCTGGACAAGGTTCCAGCGCAGCATTTTATACCTAAAAAGTCTTTGTTCTCTAAAGCCACAAATCACTAAATCCAGTCAGAACCAGTTTGGTGGGGTCGAGGAGCACTTGGTTTACGAGGCGACATCCTGCCCTTTCAGAATGCAGGGGTCTGCTATCAGACGCCCAGTGGAGGGGTGGAGCCATCATTCACCTTGCCAGGCACGGCCTTGCTCAGATCAAAGAGTCACCCCTACCTGAATACCGATCTCTCTCTCCAGCCAGGTCTGACCCAGCTGGCCCTGCTGCTTCAAAACCAGACGGCCAATACACATATTAGCAAAGCCTACAGGAAAGCTCAGGCAAGAAAATACAGCATTTTCAGAAGAGCCATTTTTGAACATGGGATATATAAAGGGTTCTTACTAAAAGGTGTATCTCAATGTCCTGAGCATAAACATATCACACTATCAGGTTATGGGGGTCAGATAGGATTGTAGAAGGTAATCGTCAGCCTGCCGATTCTGGCCAATGAGAACAGATAGCTTCACGATAGTAACAGTGAAATGGAGGGTAACTCGCTATTAGAACATGCTACACAGACCTAGGCATTATGGTTATCCTAATTCATACAGTCATCTTTACACGGGGGACCATTCGCTCTGTGGCACTGATTAGCAGTGGCACAGCACCCAGAGCATCTAAATCCAGCCAACATAAAAGATAGGAAGCGAAAAGATGAAGGGAGACCCACACCAATGATGCCAGGTCTAAAAAAACATAATTGAAGCAGCTGTTTAAAGCAACAAATGGAACGCTGGTTTTCTTTCTTCTGCTTTATTTTGCTAGCTTACTGTGACAAGCAGAGAGAACATGCTTATTTATTCAACTCCTTAGATAGAGGAAAGGTGGAATCGTAGAATCTTTCTGCATGTTTCTACATGTTCGGAGGTACTGCAGCTTTTTTAATGACTTGTATTGAACTGTTTCTAATATTTGTGTGCAAAAAATATCCCACAGGTTTTTGATGCGTTTAATTTTGCACTAGAGGCTTTATTTTTATTCTTCTTGTTTGCAAACATGTTTGCTCTTTCATATGAAAAAGCTACGTAACAAGGTTTTAAGTGGTTTGTGGGAAAGATGATGTGTGAACATGTATTATATGAGATAAAGTACCACCTGGCACACATTATAAGATTACTGCGAGTCACCTCAAAGTCCAATAACCTTATAAGGTAACTCTGCCTTCGGCCTCGTTCCTCTATATAGTTATGGAACTCCTCGGTGACATGCAATATCCTTATAATGTGTGGCCAGAGGTACTTTATCACTAATATATTTTCACTGAATAAGGTTAAAGTGAAATTATAGTTGGTTTTGTTAAAACACCTTAATGGATCTTTAAAAAAATAAATTCTTAAAAAACAAGGGTAAAGTGGATTTATAGTTAAAACATAAAACTGATCAAACCATTGCAATATGCAAGTTATAGTTAGAACCACAATACATAACTCGCACTACGGGTGTGCAAACCCTAACTCAGCATGATATGTGTGATGATGCGATGACATTTTACATATTTAAAGAGTTTACTAAAGGCACGATGCTGCTGTAGGGAGGCCATTGCTACTTTTATCTTCCCTTAAAACCATTCATAGCACACTTGGGACTGAGCTAGAATTCGGGTGGATGAACTCACAAGTCACATACAACGAATCACGTAGTGTATCTGTCTTTCACAACGAGGCCGTGTGCACTCTTGGAGAACCCTGCAGTGGCAAGAACATCCCTGGTCGGCCCTGCTGTTGAGGCTGACTACACACTCTGATTTTTAGATCAGGAACTGGAGACGACTGCTTCTTACCAAATGTAACTGAGCAACTGGAAACACAGTTCCCTCTCTAGACTGTGCATGTCGGCTATTCTCAATGAACACCACATCACTTGCATCCGACTATTACGTGTGAGTCTGGCCAGTAATTTCTCCCATGAATTGTGCTATTTCCACTTCCTCAGCCTAAAATAGGGACGGACAAGGAAGGACGAGAGCTACTGTCCTATTTGTCTCATGCAGAGTCCCATAACCAGGCCTGCTACTGCACAGGAAGGATGCAGTCCTGTGCGGAAACAGAGAAGAGTGCAGGGACTTCAAGAAAGAGCAGTTCTGATGTTGATGCTGTGATTCAGGATGCAGTGGTTCGAGTATGTAGCTCTGATCTGAACCCTCTGCATCTGTACAGGCTGGTTCTAGCTTGCAGTTCTGATTTGAATCCTGCTCCTCGGGGTGTAGTGGTTCCACCGTGTTCTGATCTGTTTTTTGTGCTTCAGGAAGCCCCAATTCTCTCTCTCGATCCAGTGCAGCAGTGTGCAGTGGTTCCACCGTGTTGTTCTGATCTGAACCCGGTGCATTTGCACAGGTCTGTTCTAGCATGTCTTTTTGCTCTGGTTCCTGTGCTTCAGGGCGCATAGATTCAAGCTCGTAGTTCACGTTTGGATCCTGTCCATAGGGAAGTTCCTCCTTCAAACATAGGTGTTGCTGTAGGCACTGGGTTTGTTTTGACACCAACTCATGAAAGGACAATAGCCCAGACTCTAAGTGTTCATCTGATGACTTCCCATCAGGTGACACGGGTTGTAGGCTGCGGTTCTCCTGGGGATCTTGGAAATAAAAACACATCAATTCTTCCTCCAAGGGATCACCAGGTCCGTTCCCATCTGGTAGCGAGGGTTGTATACAGTGGTTTTGATGTGGTTCGTGTCCATCAGGAAATAGTGGGTGTGGGCAGAGGTTCTGTTGCTGGTCCCAGCTTTTACTAGACAATGAAGATGGTTCTTGCTTCAGGGGCTCATCTGGCTCCCTCTCTTCTGTGAACGCTGACTGTACGCTCTGGTCTTCCTCTGGTGCCTGGCCAACAACAAATTCTGAGGGAAGACACAGGTTTGCTTGCAGTGATCGGCCTGGAGGATCTGTCTGAGGACATCTGGATAGAGTACAATCCATCTGTAGTCCATTTCCATCTGGAAACCCAGGTGGCATGCGCTGGTCCTGCTGTGACTCATGTACATCTGGAAAACCAGGTTGCAAGCACTGGTCTTGCTTCGACTCGTGTACATCTGGAAACCCAGGTGGCAAGCACTGGTCCTCCAGTGATTCACGTCAATCTAAAAACACTGGCTGTAGACAAAGGTTTGGCTCCTCTGGACGCCCTTGAACATCGGTCGGAGAAGAGAGCGTACACTCCTGCTTTAGTGCAGGACCATCATAACACACTGTCTGAAGACACAAGCTCGGTTCCACTGGCCTGTCCAGTTGAGGTGTCGCAGGAGACCGGCTAACAGCACAATCTCTAATGCTCACTGGACAAACCACCTCCAAAGACACTCCACCATAATCTAGGTAACCTTGATCTGTTTCTATCCAGATTTTCTTAATCATCCCAGCAACTCTAGAAGGTACGTCCTCCACAGTATTCAGCAAGTTACCAGTTTGGCTTCCAACTCCTCCAACATGGATAAAAGGATAATGTGGGGCGGTTCCCTGAAAGTGGTTCCAGGTCCCGGTCCCTTTGAGCATCATCATTTTGAGATCCCGAAGCAGAGACGTTATGGAGAGGTAAAGATGGGACTGTGGCTCTTACGGATTCACGTGAACACTGCACTGTCACTTTCTTTCCTGGAGCCCGTCTTCCCTCCATTCTGGTACTTTGATTTTCAAACCTCAAGTGT
The DNA here is from genome assembly GCF_964263255.1 of Lissotriton vulgaris. Lineage (NCBI taxonomy): Eukaryota > Metazoa > Chordata > Amphibia > Caudata > Salamandridae > Lissotriton > Lissotriton vulgaris. Next base: position 66,067 of record NW_028246969.1, read on the forward strand.
CTGCAGAAAGAAAGAAAAGAGAAAAGACAACACGTTATCACAGGACAGTTATGTCAAAATATTTCTTCCCGTCTCACCAAGCCCGGTGTGACCAGAGAACATCGCTCATTTCTTAAACCACCCAAAAATTCAATCATTAAATTTTCTTTCGCAATGCCCATAACGTAGTCCATGTATTTTGCTGTTGTTGTTCTGCCTCCTGGCCCGTCTCTACACCCCGTCCCCCGCCTCCCAGCTGACCCTCCCTCCCACTAGTAGCTCTGGACTGTCCCGCCTGGTGAAGCGCTGTGACCATCCTGACTCGTTCAGAAGCGGTCGCTCCACTACGCTCCCTGGCCACTTAAGTATCACTGCTCTTGTTTGCTCCCATCGCTCACTGCTGATATTGTATTTCCTGTGTTTTGTCTAAAATCGTAAGCGGCGCTTTGCATCTCAAATCCTCTCTGCTTGAATTTATTCGTAGCGCTTCATTGCGCTCAGTGATCACTGGTGTAACCGCATCTGCTGTGCCTGTGTAAAATCGTAATCGTCGCTTTGTATGTCATATCCCTCTGTGCTTTAATCTATTCGTAGCGCTTCATTGCTCCCAGTGCTCATTGCTGTAACTTCATTTGTTTGCTTGTCTAAAATCGTTAGCGTCACTGTGCATCATCTTTAATTTCCCTGCGCCTGAATTCAATCGTAGTACTCTATTGCCCATTTCCATCACTGTTTTGCTCGCACTGATCGGTATATTACATTTTGACTGATCGTGCCGGTGCCACTACTGCCCATACCTTTACTCCACACACCAATCTCGTCCTGCTTTGGTTTTGTTTATTTTGCGGCCATTTTGCTGTTGTTGTTCTGCCTCCTGGCCCGTCTCCACACCCCCCCCGCCTCCCAGCTGACCCTCCCTCGCCCCTCCCCTTCCACTATCCACATGTGACAGATGCATTTCCGCGCAGCGTTCACATGCAGCGGTCGCGCCCCATGCGCGCCGAAGGTGCGCCAAAGGTAAGCCCGTCTACGCTCGTCCGCGCCTGGACCGCGCCCAGCGCCAGACCCCCTGGCCCCCGCAAACCGCACTCCTCCCGCATTACGTATGACGCCGCCACCCTCCTAGTCCTTAACCCCAGACGCACACCACAATGCTACGAAGCTGCCCCAGGACGTACCCACGGTCCCTTCACCTGCCACTCCTGCAAGTTCGCCTGCATCAAGACCCACACCAAAGCCACTAACTCCAAACACAGCTCTGACTCTAACCACCTGAATTGCATCCTGCTGAACACACGCTCGGTCCACAGACACGCCACTGAACTCTGGAACCTACTCGACACTGCTTCACCGGACATCGCCTTCCTTACAGAAACCTGGATGAACGCATCATCAACACCCGACATCGCCATAGCCATCCCGGACGCTTACAAGATCATCCGAAAAGATCGCACCAACCAAACAGGAGGAGGCATCGCCATCATCCATAAGAACACCATCAGAATCACGACCAGCTTCGACGATAACCTTGCAACCGCCGAACACTTCCACTTCCAGATCCACACCGACCCCAGAACCACACTCAGAGGCACCCTCATCTACAGGCCACCAGGAACCCGTAAACAATTCAGCGAAGACATCACTGACTTCATCAGCCCACATGCACTCGCCTCCGAGAACTACATTCTACTGGGAGACCTCAACTTCCACCTGGAATAGAAAAACGACAGCAACACCACCACCCTTCTGGACAACCTGGCCAATCTCGGACTCAAACAACTTGTTGACACCCCCACCCATGTAGCCGGACATACGCTCGACCCAATCTTCACCTCCAGCAAACACATCTCCTTCGATCGCACCACAGCTCTCCATTGGACGGACCCTAGTTGTGTTCACTTCAGCTACAAAACTACCTCGACCCACAACCCCCACAACCTATTCCGCGAAGAAACTGGAACAAAATCACCACCGACCATCTCCTCACATCGCTCAACCAAAACCCTCCCGCCCTCTCATCGGACCCAAACCAAGCTGCCACCAAACTCAAACAATGGATCTCTCACAGCGTTGAAGAATTAGCACCCTTGAAAACCACCAAACCAAACAGGATAGCAAAAAGGCCCCCTGGTTCAACGATGACCTTAAGAAATCCAAGAAACTATGCCGTACTCTCGAGAAAACATGGAGAAAAAACCCAACCACTGACAACCTGACCACCTTCAAGACAGCCACCCGTAAACACCACCAATTGATCCAATCCACCAAGAAATCAGCATTCAAGGATCGACTCGACAACAACGCCCATAACAGCAAGGAACTATTCAACATCGTCAAAGAATTTACCAACCCCACCGCAGCCTCAAACGACATTACTCCCTCCCAAGACCTCTGTGATTCGCTATCCTCCTTCTTCTACAACAAAATCGCCGACATACATAACAGCTTTGAGAACATTTCCAAAGAACAGTCCACTCGACCCACCTGCGAACCTAAACCGCCCTCTAACAACCTTAGCGCCTGGAACACAATCACCACTGAAGACACCATCCGCCTAATGAACTCCATCCATTCAGATTCGCCAACCGACCCCGGTCCCCACCACATCTTCAACAAAGCAGACTCCATCATCGCACCCCATCTCCGTGATGTCATCAACTGCTCCTTCAACTCCGCTACCTTCCCAGAAAGCTGGAAACACGCCGAACTCAGCGCCCTCCTGAAGAAACCCACAGCAGACCCCTCTGAATTTAAGAACTACCGCCCCATCTCCCTCCTCCCATTCCCTGGTAAAGTCATTGAGAAAGCCGTCAATAGCCAGCTCGCCGCCTTCCTTGAATCCAACAACTCCCTCAACACCTCACAGTCCGGCTTTCGAGCCAAACACAGCACCGAAACCGCCCTCATTGCAGCGACAGACGACATCCGGACACTACTGGACAACGGAGAAACAGTTGCCCTCATCCTACTCGACCTCTCCGCCGCCTTCGACACAGTCTGTCATAGCACCCTCATACAACGCCTTAGCAACATTGGCATACAAGGAAAAGCCTTGGACTGGATCATCTCGTTCCTCGCCGGGAGAACCCAGAGAGTCCGACTTCCCCCATTCAAATCAGAGGCCACCGAAGTCATCTGCGGAGTACCACAAGGATCATCACTCAGTCCCACCCTCTTCAACGTCTACATGAGTCCACTCGCATCCATCGCGCGACAACACAACCTTAACATCATCTCTTACGCTGACGACACCCAGCTGATCCTTTCCCTCACCAAAGGCCCTAACACCGCCAAAACCAATCTTCCCGAAGGCATGAAAGAAGTAGCCGAATGGATGAAAAACAGCCGCCAAAAACTTAACTCAGACAAAACGGAAGTCCTCATCCTAGGATCATCCCACTCTGCCTGGGACGACTCATGGTGGCCATTGGCCCTGGGCACAGCACCCATACCCACAGACCACGCACGTAACCTAGGCTTCATCCTAGACTCCTCCCTCTCGATGACCAGACAAGTCAACGCCGTCTCACCCTCTTGCTTCAACGTACTTCGTATGCTCAAAAAAATCTTCCGTTGGATCCCCTCCGAGACAAGAAAGACTGTCACCCACGCACTGGTCACTAGCAGACTGGATTATGGAAACACCCTCTACGCCGGAATCACAACCAAATTACAGAAAAAACTCCAACGCATCCAAAACGCATCAGCCAGACTCATATTGGACATCCCTCGCCAAGATCACATTACCGTTCACCTGAAAGGCCTCCACTGGCTTCCCGTCAACAAGAGAATAACGTTCCGTCTCCTCACCCACGCACACAAGGCCCTCTACAAACTAGGACCCGAATGCCTCAACACACAACTGTCCTTCTACACACCCACCCGCTAACTAAGATCCTCCAATCAAGCCCTCGCCGCAGTTCCGCGCATCCATAGATCCACCATGGGAGGAAGATCCTTCTCCTACTTGGCGGCCAAGACCTGGATTTCTCTCCCCACTCATCTCCGCCTTAAACAGAACCACATTTCCTTCAGAAAGGAACTTAAAACCTGGCTATTCGATAAATAATGCACCCCCTTCCCCAAGCGCCTTGAGACCCTCTGGGTGAGTAGTGCGCTATACAAATTCCTGAACTTGAATTTGAACTTATTATGAAAGAAACTGATTTGAAATGTGTTTCCAGCACAATAAGCTTGATTTCGATCTAGGCAGTATGGCTTAGCCATCACTTTTTCGACTTGATTAACTGTATGCCTTCTTGGCAGCCCAATCACTCTATTTAGATTTTGGCGGGTCCATAGACAAAAGAATGCCAGAGTTCCCCCGACTCCACCAGGAATTTTATACTGAATTGACGGCGTAAGAGGCAGAAGCGGCTGTTGGAGGCACTCCTGCCAAGATGATCAGAGAGCTAATCACGCTGTAACTTTCTGTCGAGCCAACTATGGCTGGAATCCCTCCTAATTTGAGTTGGAATCAAAGGAAATGAGGACTTAAAACTTAACTTTTGTGTGTTTTCCACTACTGTTTCCGTCTTTAATCCCTTCATCCAGGTTCCACCTTTGCTGCTTCATCAGCACCACGATGCCAAATGACTCCGTTGTCGACAGGATCTGAGGTAAGCTACTTTTACATTTTCTCCTGTGTAATGCAGTAGTGTTCATTTCACAATTTAACAAGGTCAAATGAATACATCTGTATTGAATTTGAATTTTAAAGTATTTATAAAGCGCACGTTTACCAAGCGGTTTCTTGGCGCTGGGGATGCAGACCCATGGTCAGTGCAGAGGATAAGCCGCTAATGTGGGAAGGCTTTGGAAAAAAGGAAAGTTTTGAGGGCTTTTCGGAACTCTAAATAGTGGGAGGAGGACCTAAGGGAAAAGGGAAGAGTATTCCAGAATACAGGGACGAGGGTGGAGAATTTCATACCTCCCAGTTTCTTCCTCCTAAATCGAGGGACAGAGAGGAGGAATTGGGAGGAAGAACGCAACTCTCTACAAGGGAGATAGGCCTTAATTTCAGAATTGATAAATGCGGGGGCCGTGCCAGCCTGGGCCTGAAAGGTGATACAACCCATCTTGAAGAGGGAGCCAATGTAAGGCTTTAAGTAACGGGGTAACGTGGTGGGATTTAGGAAGATTGTATACAAGTTGGGCGGCCTGGTTTTGAGCCAGCTGAAGTTGCCGTAAATCATAAACTGGGATACCAAAGTATAAAGCGTTGCCATAGTCAATACGAGAAATGACCAGGGCTAAAAGAATGAGTTTAAGAGCAGAAAGGGGAAAAAAGCGGGAAATCTTTTGAATGGTGCGGAGGACCAAAAAACAAGAAGAAACAACATAACTAATCTGAGAGTGCAATGTAAGATGATCAATCAGTTTTATCCCTAAAGTCTTTACTGAGGAAGAGGGGATAGGGGGAGAACCCAAGGAGGAAGGCCAAAATTAGGGGTTCCAGGGACTGGAGCAACCACCTGTAAGGACCAATTCCTCTTGAAAAAATATATTGTGGCTGTGGTGCCTGTGGGTGTGTATTCAATAGTGTGGGAATGTTGTTTGTGTGACATACAATATGTAACAAAAAGGGGCATGACACTACGTACGGATCACTGAAATAATATCGACCTCAAAAATATCGAGTTGCCATAATATCGTTGACAAAATATCGATGGACAAAATATCGACTGGCTATCTTTAAACAGGTGAGTACAAAAATATCGACTCTAAAATATCGAGTTACTAAAATATAGACTGTAAAAAATATCGTTTTTTTTTAATGTCTTTAAATGAAGTTAAAACTAATGTAGTAATAAATATATTTATTATAAACTTACTTAAAATTATTAAAATAATGTTATATTAATAAATATTTATTTTAAATTAAAAAAATATATAAAAAAATAATACATATATATTTATATTACATTTTTTTATTAAATAAACATATATAATATAATAATTTTACCGTAGCATAGCAAAATAGTTAACAATTATTGTAACAACTGTAGTGAATTCTACAATAGCTAAAGCGTTGGATAGCGTAGGGGTAAAATTTATTATTCCCACTCCAGTGGGTGCAACAGTAGGGAAAGCGTTGGATAGCGTAGGGGTAAAATTTACTATTCCCACTCCAGTGGGTGCAACAGTAGGGAAAGCGCTGGATAGCGTAGGGGTAAAATTTACTATTCCCACTCCAGTGGGTGCAACAGTAGGGAAAGCGCTGGATAGCGTAGGGGTAAAAATTACTATTCCCACTCCAGTGGGTGCAACAGTAGGGAAAGCGTTGGATAGCGTAGGGGTTAAAATTACTATTCCCACTCCAGTGGGTGCTACAGTAGGGAAAGCGTTGGATAGCGTAGGGGTTAAAATTACTATTCCCACTCCAGTGGGTGCAACAGTAGGGAAAGCGCTGGATAGCGTAGGGGTAAAAATTACTATTCCCACTCCAGTGGGTGCAACAGTAGGGAAAGCGCTGGATAGCGTAGGGGTAAAAATTACTATTCCCACTCCAGTAGGTGCAACAGTAGGGAAAGTGTTGTATAGCGTAGGGGTTACAATTACTATTCCCACTCCAGAGGGTGCTACAGTAGGGAAAGCATTGGATAGCGTAGGGGTTAAAATTACTATTCCCACTCCAGTGGGTGCTACAGTAGGGAAAGCGTTGGATAGCGTAGGGGTTAAAATTACTATTCCCACTCCAGTGGGTGCTACAGTAGGGAAAGCGTTGGATAGCGTAGGGGTTAAAATTACTATTCCTACTCCAGTGGGTGCAACAGTAGGGAAAACGTTGGATAGCGTAGGGGTTAAAATTACTATTTCCACTCCAGTGAGTACAACAGTATAAATAGCCAAAAGTTAATCATTAATTATAATTTATAAAAAAATTAGTACCAAGTAAATTTATTTTCCTATACCAATTACTTTTATTTACCAATTATTTTTATTTTCATGGACAATTATTAATTAATTAAACAATTTAATTAATTAACTCAATTAATTAATTATTTATTGATTAACTTCCCACCCTATTCCCCTATAAACCCACAACCCACTACTGAAACTAATTTACTATAATTAATTAAACAATTATTATGAATTACCAATTATTTTTTATTTAATTACCTATTAATAATTATTTTACAATTAATAATAATTTACATAATTAATTAATTATATTTAAATTACTACCCACCCTATTCCCCTATAAACCCACTACCCGCTACTGAAACTAATTTACTATAAATTAATTATTTATCAATTAATCAATTAATATTATTTACCTATTATTTTTTATTCAATTACCAATTATTAATTATTTGACAATTATTATTAATAATTACATAATTAATTAATTCTATTTAAATTACTTCCCACCCTATTCCCCTATAAACCCACTACCCGCTACAGATTTATATTACACAATTATTAAAAAGTAGTCAAAACTTACCTTATTTTCCATTTTCTTTTGTCTATATTCTATCTAGTCGATATTATGTCTAGTCTATATTTTTGATTCGATATTTTGGCTATTAATATTTATATAACTCGATATTTTTGTAGTCGATATTATGTCTGGTCGATATTTTGTCTAGTCGATATTTTTTACTCGATATTATGTCCTGTCTATATTTTGGATTCGATATTATGTCTGTTTACCACTACGTACATATGTATTTAGAAGCACATACAACATATGTGTATGGACACATTAATAAGTAGTACTTACCAGTCTCCACTCCACCAGGGACTCACTCCGTCAGCAAACTGCAGCTAGGACAACTCCTGCACAACGGGGATATGTAAATAGGTTTGGCACAATACGGCTGGCCTGATGGGGACGGAGTTATGTTAGCCAGCAGAAGAGACCTACGCGTCGGGGTGGCGAGCCGCTTATGCGACGGAAAACAGTCTGTCGGTGAGTAAAATGGCTCAGCCAGCACACATCTAAATACAGCAGGCGAGATACCGGCAATTCAACGGAGTACTTGAAACTGCTGCCGTGGAGTTACGGAGGGAATACCGCCAAGATCTAAACCAGGCCCTATGTCTGTTCCTTGCTCTGTCCAAATTACACACGGTGCGACCTAAAAAAGAGAACTGCAGCCATCGAAGGTTTATAAAACAGACAAGACTGCGCTATCATCCTCACTGGCACTGTACAGCTCTCTTTTGCAATATTCGGTTCAGTGACTGAAGCACGCGCGAACATATCAAACCGCCACAGGGCCGGAAAATGCTGCTTATGTCATTGCATTTATAGAGAGCATGTTCAACCTGGGTTTCTTGGCACTGAATCAGAAATACATAAAAGAGGAGACAACAAATCAGACCAGGAAAGAATGTAGTACGAGTAGGCTTGTGGGTTATCAGATTTCTGGGAAAACACTTAAGTTAGATTCAAATGTATTTAACAGGGAGAGAGTTCCATATGGAAGGAGCTTGTACCAAAGCTGCGTCCACCTGATCTGATCTTCTATAATTTTGGAATAGCAAGTAAATTCAAATGAGATGGCAAGTTTTGTACTGGTGTATGCATCTCCACCTGGCTTGCAATGAAGTAAGGGGCTTGACCTCTCAGCCCTTTAGAGGTAAGGCAGATGGTCGTAGAGGAGATTTGTTATTTTGATATTGGTGTGACGTGTGTCCACCTCAGAAGACGCTATAGTAAACAAGCTGAGTCGAATTACTTGTAGTCTATGAATCAGACCCTCCAGCTTATCGCGATTTCGCGATTTGCAAAAAAATCGCGAAATCGGCCGATCTCAGGAAATGCCGCGATATTTGCCATAAAGCCCGCGAAATTTGCAGTTTCCGCCCGCGCCGTCTTTCCGCCCGTTTTTCCGCCTTAAAAGAAGGCGCGAGGCACCCATTTTCCCATTCCCCCCAGGATTCATTTTCGGGCGAGAGAAGAGAAGGAGCCAGGAGGTCGAGGACGGCAGCGGAGCAAAGGGAGAAGACCAGCGGAGAAGACCAGCACCACACCAAGAGGGGGAAAGAGCACGAAGCAGGCAGCAGCGACACGAAGAGACCGGGGCTCGGAGCAGGAGGAAAGCCGGCCGGCAAACAGAAGACAGGTACGTCCGTCCTATGCGGGTGGGGGCCCGCCGCACACATAGGGGAGAGCGCTGCCCGGGTGGGAGGGGGGCTCAGTGGAGATGTGGCTGGCCGACCGGCCCCCGGCCTGGGCTGTGTATTTGTGGGACAGCGCTGCGCTGCCCGGGTGGGAGGGGGGCTCAGTGGAGATGTGGCTGGCATAATTTATAACTAGTACGTTTTCATTGTTGTGCATAAATTTTTGCAGCACCGAAAAATTATAGGTAGTTCAACCATATTACGAGAGATTTTAACGTAGCATTAATATAGTGCCATTTCTTCAATTTTTAAGATAATACCCCAAAACAATGAGATGTATATTTGTATACACGTAGTATTGCATAACATACGTGGAGTTACAGTTAAATGCTTTAAAATGCACAATAAAAAAAACTTGCCATTCTTGAACTAGACATCTGGGTAAAAACAGATCCCCCGCAGTTAGTCCAGCCCGGCCTGGGCTGTGTATTTGTGGGACAGCGCTGCGCTGCCCGGGTGGGAGGGGGGCTCATTGGAGATGTGGCCGACCGGCCTGGGCTGCGTATTTGTGGGACAGCTCTGCCCGGGTGGGAGGGGGGCTCAGTGGAGATGTGGCCGAACTTGAACCTGGTTTCGCCTCCTGAGCTCGCCTTCATTTTCATAATTTCCCTGTCTGGAGGTGCTCGGCTGCTGATGCTACCCCTCCCCTTTGTTCTTCATTTTTTGACTTCAGGGAGGGGAAAAAAACTTTTCTTAGAGCACGACCCGTCCAGGCAGCGTTGGAGGGTGGTAGAAGCTGTCTTGAAATGCACTGTGCCCTCTAAGTGTAGCGCAAAACAATCTCTTGTTGATAAAATATGGCACGTAAAATACCTTTTAAACAGCCTGGGTGCCTAATCACATCCAAATTAAATCCATTTTAAATACCAACCGATTGTTGTAATAACCATCTGAATCTGGTGCAGTTAGGAGTTGTGAACCTTTCATGAATAGATGTAGTGTAGCAGCCAAAGTATCCTGGCTCAAACCTGCCTGTTTTATGCTGATTCATGACACATGGGCTCCAATTTATTTATTTTTTATATGAATAAGTGCAGGGCCGGCTCTAGGCTCATGGTGGCCCTGGGCAAGGAGCGTAGGTAGGGGGCCCGGAAGAGGTGGTCCGGGCGGGGCGGAGCCCGCAGGCCAGTAAAGAGGGGAGGGGGTCAGGGTGTTTAGTAGTGGAACAGAGCCTGAGGCCGCCAAATCCCTGCCAGGGGCCACCACGCAAATATGTATCCATCCTCAGAGGATTAATATATTAAGGATATATATTGGCGTGGTCGCCCCTGGGGTTTGGTGGCCCTGTGCAGGTGCACAGTTTGCACATGCCTAGAGCCGGCCCTGATAAGTGGTCAAAATAACTGTTGTTGCATGTTACCAAAGCAGGGTTATTTTACTGAGCAGATACTGTGATATGATGCCGCTTGCTTTTCTTGGCATCTGAGAGGTTGTATTTTGTGAATGAGTCCTTTAATCTGCACGAGCATCTTCACTTATTAATTCATCATTTTTTAATTGGTGCTGGTAAGTAGTGTTTGCTTCTTAATTATTTTACATGGGCAATGTTATAATATGATACTGTGTGCCTGTTCTGGCAGGCGAGTTGTTTAAATCCATAACTGCATTTAATATATATCATACCTCTTAATATTCTTTGTGCTGGGATTGTTAGCCACTTTTGCTGACACAATGAATATAGAACCAACTAAGTCTGTAAATAGCAAACCTGAGTTTCTTAAGATGGATCGCACAGCAGACCTTCAAGTCAAGTCAAAATTATGTTTATTATGACCATAGTCTTTAAACAGTAGCAATAAACAATATCACAGTTTTAAAATATTCCCATAAAACTCATAAAACAATGTAAAATTAATCCAATGTCAGATAAAAACTCTTAATAGTCCTTTTTACATTTATCAGTTTCTCTAAAATATACATCTTACCATAAAACTTATTCTAACATTTAAAACTCATTTCCTTCCTTTAGTTCTTATATCATTTCCTTCGTGTTAGAGTTCATGCAGTACTACAATATTCTTGGCTTCTTAATGCTTTTTGCATCGCCTTTATGTATTTCCCCAGGGCAATTACAATATCAACAGTTGAGCTTTCAAATATTAAGTTTGTTGCCTGTGCCCTTGTCCTTACATCATGTTTTATAAATACAGGACGTAGCCACGTTTTCCGCTGTTCTAAAAACGACAGGCAATCCAGTAGAGTATGTACCAGGTCTCCTTTGCATCCTAAGCTACACCTGCAACACCCTTCCTGATCTAGCATTTTTGCTTTCCAGTCTCTATTCATTAACCATGGGTGGATCCCTATCCGCAGCCTTAGTATCTCCTGCCTGTAACCACGGTTGGGAAGTATGTCTAAATAGGGGAACCAGTTATCATTTGACCAGGCATTCATCATGTGTGTTACTGATTTCTTCATTGCTAGGTAACTCATATCAATGGTTCTGCTTACTTCGTTCCCTTTTAATTTCAACTCACTCTTAGTGCATGTTACTTGGAGCGTTACCTGGGACACCTCCACCTTTAGCATTTTACAGATTTGCATCAGTCTTTCTCTACATGCTTTTGCCCATTTTAGGTCACTCTTTTGTATTTCTCTCCTACACCATTGGGAAACTTTTTGCCCTTCTAGATCTTCAAATCGATTCCAAAGTCTTATTAGTGCCATTTGAGTTTGTATATCCCAAGACTTTGTACCTATTTCAATTCTTATGGCTTGGACCATAGACGACGGAGGTAGAGAAAGACCTGTTTTTGGTATCTTATAATATGAAAACAAACGTAGGGTTTGCAGACACTAAAACATCAATGAGTCTAACTCATCATGGTTACAAATGCATCATCATGATTCACATAATATTTATATGCATCTATATCTAAAAACAACACAGGCATGCCAGCTCAGGCTGTGAGTGGACACGGTGTTATGTCAGCCTAGATTGTAAGTGGACACGAGGCTAACATTTCTATGCTTGTCTTAAAAAGTCACACTTTCTATGAAAGAGAAAAAAAATCAGAAACTAAGCAGAAAATGAAACATAGAAGCCTGATCGAACTAAATAAGGAAAATAGAAGAACAAAGGAACTGTCACGGTGTTTATGCACTGGGTCTTCTGCAGTTCAAGTGTGTTCTGTGTGAGGGTCGGAGTATCCTGTGTGAGGGTCGGAGTATCCTGTGTGAGGATCGTGTATCCTGTGTGAGGGTTGGGTATCCTGTGTGAGGGTTGGGGTATCCTGTGTGAGGCTCAGGTATCCTTTGTGAGGGTAGGGTATCCTGTGTGAGGGTCGTGTATCCTGTGTGAGGGTCAGGTATCCTGTGTGAGCCTGGATAGCTTGATTCCAGTGCCATGGAGAGCACGGAACTCACGTCTGAGCATACCCGTCCCACTCGCTCAGAGACCTGTCTCTGCCTCCAGCATGCCTAGTGTGAAACCTGTGGGGGCCGGGGGGCCGTACATCGTTTTGTTTATGCTTTTTGTCACAGGGTTGACCACAGATAAATCCACTATTTTACCTGTGCAGGTTTTATCTGCATTCTCCACCACTTGGAAAGTCTTTTCCTGAATCTTGACCCTTTTTCATGAATTTTTACTTGCGCTGTACTTCAGTTTCAAGAGCCATTTGGCCCAGCTGCCGCAGCGCACTGGTAAGTTTGGTGTCCTGGGCACCTGGTGAGTCTCCTAACTCTTTACTTGGTTTCTTTTGCAGAGCATCACTGGGAAGGATCTGCTGTTGAAAGGGCCAGAATTGGGTCAGCTGCCGCAGCGCACTGGTAAGTTTGGGGTTGTGGGGACCTCAGGGGAATTTCTTATTTGTTTATTTTGGTTTGGGGCATTTGCTGTTTTCTCTGTGGGGAAAGGGACTGGGTTTTCGAGACTCATTGGCCCAGCTGCCGCAGCGCACTGGTAAGTTTGGGGTTGTGGGCACCTGATGAGTTTCCTAACTCTTTATTTGGTTTCTTTTGCAGAGCATCACTGGGAAGGATCTGCTGTTGAAAGAGCCAGAATTGGGTGGTAAGTTTGGGGTTGTGGCCACCTGATAAGTTTCCTAACTCTTTACTTGGTTTCTTTTGCAGAGCATCACTGGGAAGGATCTGCTGTTGAAAGGGCCAGAATTGGGTCAGCTGCCGCAGCGCACTGGTAAGTTTGGGGTTGTGGGCACCTCAGGGGAATTTCTTATTTGTTTATTTTGGTTTGGGGCATTTGCTGTTTTCTCTGTGGGGAAAGGGACTGGGTTTTTGAGACTCATTGGACCTCCACATGAACCTAACCAACAATTCAGTCCTCACTGTGGAGTCACTAGAGCCATTTCTACAGACCACTGCAGGGGCAAAATTAAGTCTGGCACAGAAAAAAAAATAACAGCCCAGCTTAATGAAGCTTTTGAACATTCATTAGAAAAGGTGGCCAAATACATGGGGGAGGCCCAGCCAGGCATACAATTCTTAAAACAAGTGCGCATTTTTAACCCTGCGCGGCTCTGCATCCTGCCTAATGACAAGACTGCCTATTCAGCCATCCCTGGTTTCAGCGAAGTTCCCGATCAGGAGCTTCGCCTGTACTTTGAAAATGTTGGGCCAGAAGCAGTGCAGGCGTCTGTTTCTGGACTTATTGACACCGACCTCTTTTGGCGTGGGCTGGCTGACCGCATTCCAGCTCTTTCCCAACTTGCAGCTGTGTACAAAGACTGTGTAACAAGCTCTGCAGATGCTGAAAGGAGCAACAGCATATACAAAATTATTCTCTCTTCCAGACGATGGTCCCTTTCAGAACAATCGATCCGGGCATTATTGTTTTTACATTATAACCAGCAGCACAATACTGGTCTAGACTTGGAGTGCTCTGAAGAACTGAACGCACATGGCCAAGATTAACATGCCTTTTACCTAAAACAAATGGGTTGAATTGTAAATAAACAAAATGTACATAGCTCCATGTTGTCAAATAACTCAAACAGTAAGATATCTGTGTTTGGTGTTGCAAAAAACCCAAAATAAAATGCCGCTAAATGCCGCTAAATTTCCATTTTTGTGCCGCTAAATTTTCATTTTTGTGCCGCTAAATTTGCCAATCCATGCTGCTATATCCTGGGGGGTCTGATGAATGGTGTTATTGGGTAATCTTACGTATACTCTGTTGGCATAATGAAGGTCTAGATATATCTACAGCCACCACTATTGCTTTTCTTGCTGAAAGTGGGAGCAGTGGCATTATTTTCTTAAGTAGTTTCAGTATAAGTATAGATTTAGATCCTACTGCTGTTTGTTGTTGAGATTAATATCGACTGCTGGAAGTTTCCCATACTGGGTATCAGCTGGGAAAACTTTTGATGAAAGGGGATAGGGTACCCAGGGATCTCTCCCATGTGATCCGCCACATGAGGAAAATACGGGTTCGAGTGATCAGGTGTGTCCTTAGCGGAGTCTTATGCCCTGGACATGGATACATGGCTTCTGGTGCCCTTTGAACAAACTGCACACACTACGGCGGTTAGCCGGTGTCAGCGAGGTGGCTGTATATTGCTATCCGATCTCTACCCTGGAGACAGTTTCATTTCTATGAAAGAAGCCCAGGAAACATTTGCTCCAGGGACAATTCCTGCAATACGCAAAGCTAGCGGGGATGGTAAGACAGCTATGGCCCTCGTATCCGGAACACACTAACAGTCTTTACATTTTTCTCAATTGTGGGGTCGTAAACTAATTACACACTTATATTGGGCAGCACGCTCCGATAAATGACTAAAGCCCCTTCCAATCGAAATGGCTTGGCAGCGACATATTGAAGACCCAGTGGCTCAGCGGGAGTGGCTCAGGATACATTCGCGAGTAAAAAGGGTGGCTGCTTGTTTTAAGCTAAAACAATAAAACAATAAAATATTGTACACATGACCTACCTCGCCCCCAAACGCCTACACAGTATATAGCCCACCAGAGACCAGAACTGCCAGAGATCGCAGACTTTCTGCACGTGATCTGGCACGGCCCAAGGATACAGGGATTTTGGCACTGACCAAGGATACAGGGCTTGTGGCACTGCCCAGGGATACAGGGCTTTTGCCACTACCCAAGGATAGAGGGTTTTTGGGCTGAAGTTTTGGTTCAATTACAGGAGGCCATTGGCTGGGAGATTCCTCAGACTATATGTGCGTGTCTGCTGGACCTTCTTCCAGAGAACCCAAAAAGGAAGCTCAGTAGCCAGTACACTATGCGAGGCTCCTTATAGCTAAGAGGCGAGCTGCAATCCACCGAATGAGTCCCCGGGCTCCGATAAGGGGGGGTTGAGAGGTTGATCTAGTGGAGTGGGTCTGGCGTTTGCATAGGTTTACATTTCCGCTTGAGAAGGATGAGAAAAGACCCCAAAGCACAGGAGGTCCTAGCCGCCGCTTGGGCTGAGATAACTCGGGGCCTACTCACTTACACATGTTCTCTAGAGGGGGACATGCCGGAGAGAATGGGGGTGAGAGAATGACGGCCATGGGAGGGGAAGAGAATGTAAATGTAAATGTAAATGTGCTGGACTTGTAAAGCGCACAGCTGCCCGTAAGCGTCCCGGCGCTTGCTTAGGGAACCCGTCCTGGTATTCCCCTGTGAGAAACCACGGCAGGGTGTCCACAAGGTGAAAGCCAGGCATCCCACTGCGAGGGGCCGTAGTGGAGATTAAGCAAGCTATTGCCCAGAGTCGCAGAGTGTGACCCCGTGAGTTGAGTAGGCACCAGAGCGAGAATTGTCGAGTCCGTGGAATTTTGAGCCCGAGACCCGCCGAGGCAGGGAATTGAACCCTGGTCCATGGTCGATCTCAGCTTCCGGGTCTGCCGCCTCTAACCACTGAGCCACGCTACTCTTACAGCTGGGTAGACGATGCCCTAGGCGGGACTACCATGTTCAGACTGACTCTGTTAACAAGATCAATCGATTATGAAAGATATTGCACCTTCAATGGAAGCTCAGGGGGTGGAGGGTGAGTGATTTAAAGGTTCGGGGTCAAGGTTTGCCTAGTCTAGATCAGTGATGATAGGATGGATTGGCGCTCGTGGGTCAGTTGACCTTTACTGTATTCGTTGAATAACGGGTGATTATGCCTGACTGCCTAATGTGTAAATTGCCTTTCTTGACTATTAAACTGAAAATAAAGATTTAAAGATTGCTGTTGATTATCGCTCAGAGGCTGTTAGCTGTGGGTTTAGGCTCCGGTAACAATCTCATTTTTGCTGGCTCCAAAGCCTGTTCTTATTCTTTAGCCTTGTCCCTCCCTGAGGCAGAGGAGATCGGGGTCTCCCCCCAGCAGGCCTTGCCACAGGTGAGATCGCAGGGGCAGCTGTGTCCTTGTCTCCCGCGCTCAAGGCCCTCCCTCCCTGCTGCCGCGACCCCCTCCTCCCCAAGCAGGAGACGGAGCTGCACCCACTCTTGCTATGCTTGGCGGCTGCCTCTCCACTCTCGTTCTCACTTCGAATCTGCCCCCCAGGCCGGGGGCTCTCCATGCATCAGCTCTGCTCTAAGGTGTCTCCCAGGCTAAAAGGGGAGAGGATGTGGTCAGTTGGCCTGAGCTGCCGACTTTGGTGCTGTTGACCAGGGTTCGAGCCTCGGGGTCGCGTCCACATCCTGTGATTCTGGGCAAATCGCTTCATCTCCCCGTGCCTGAATGTATAATGTAAATACGGTGCTTATGTGAAGCGCTCCAATACCTTCAGGTCGAGTTCGCACTATATAAATTGTAAAACAGGAACCAGGGTACGTTCCAGGCATACGTTTATTCATAAGGACAACACACCGATGCTTGTGTGTACAGCATGTACCCAGAGCCAACTACCGCAACTGTCAACTGTCATACCGAATTCTCAGCTGTCAACATTCCAGCTGACTAAGGACCAATAGCGCGCAGGGGAACAGCACGCGCAGGGAGGGTAGGGGAAAGAGAGAAAGAGTTAAGACACAACATAAATATGCAACAAAAAAACCAACAAAAAACCCTTCACCCCGCACCCCCCCTCGCCCCTTTTGCCCCAGTCTCTCCCTCCTTCCCACCCTCTCTGCCTCTACCTCTCCCCCCTTCCACCTCCTCTATCCCCCTGCTCCTCCTCTGCCCCAGCCCCCTCCCTCCTCCTCTGCCCCTCTAGTCCCCCTCCCCTGCCCCCCTTTCTCCCCTGCCCCCCTTCCTCCCCCCTCCCCTGCCCTCCTTCCTCCTCCCCGCTCCCTCCTCAGACTCACCCTCTCTCCTCTTTCAAAGCTCCTGTAGACAGGAGGAACAGTTTTATTTCCGGGTCAGAGCCGAGGCTGCCGAGCTCTCCTCGGGCTGTAGGCTGATTCATCTCCGGGTCACCGGGGGCAGAGCCACCGCCAGCAGCAGACTGAGCCTCTCCCTGGCCTTTGTGGGTAATAACGTCCGGGTCAGTGGCGGCAGCGACAGCACAGGCAGCGGAGTCTGATGAGCTCTTCTCATCCTGTGAGTGTGAATCTAAAATTTGCTAGCATTCGCGCCAAGAATTTTCAATTCTATTAAGGACACAGAGGCGAGGATTATGCTTCTCAATCTTTACTGCAAAAAACACAGCAGCCAATGAAAATGCATATTTTCATAATAACTACATTTCCCATGATGCACATATGTATAGGCATGCCCCCACAGTCCAGAAGAACCCTTAGCGTGCTGCCATCTTCTTCTTTCTTTGAGGCGAACACAAGTCCAAACGATAACTTGAATAATTGTACAACTCCTCCAACGTGGAAGAAAATATGGTCCTCAAGCATATGATCTTGTCAGCCGTCTTCTTGTCTGAACCTGAAACAAAGGAAATGAAACAACCGTAACCACTGAATATATGGGTGGGCAAGCTTGTTACACTTTACCAAGCCGGGTGGGATAATCCTCGCTTCCGTGTCCATAATAGAATTGAAAATTCTTGGCGCGAATGCTAGCAAATTTTAGATTCTATTACAGGACCGGCGGCTTCAGATTATGCTAGTTTAACGCTCTTTAAAAACCACAGAAGTAATATCACCCACTGGCTTATAATAAAATGTTTTAAATTTCGACTCAGAGGACCAATCTGCACAACGCATAATGTCCTGAATGTTAGAACCCAACATGAACGTTTTTGACGCCATTGCGCCTCTCACAGAATGAGCACCAAAAATGTGCGTGTCAATACCAGCTTCTTGCATTATGAAACGAAGCCATCTGGCAATGGTGGCGGCCGCCACGGGTTTAAAAGACTTCTGCAGTGCAATCAACAATTGACAACAGCCTTGAGGCCCTAAGGCCCTCGTGCATTCCTCATATGTCTTTAAACATTGCACAACACATAATGTTTAATTTTCTGGAAAAGCATTATAATTAATATGTCTTGACAATGTTTTAGTACGACCTGTAATATGAAATGAAACCCCTTCAAGGGTAAATACTCTACTTGTAACGTCGAGTGCTCTCACATCCGAGGAATGTCTGCACGACGACAGGCAAAGCAGCATGGCCAGCTTGGCCGATAGCTGCTTCCTAGATAGGAGTACATTAACAGGCCATTTGTCGAATAAAGATATCACTATGGAAACGTCCCAAAGACCCCTATATTTGGGCTGAGGAGGGTTGGCAACCCCTATACCTTTAAGCAATTTGCATACTACCGGGTGCATGCCTACCGGTTTCCCGTCTATCTGGGCAGGCCCAGCAGAAATGGCCGATCGGAAGTTGTTAACTGATCGATAAGCCAGACCTTCCGTCGCCTTATCCGACAAAAAAATCAACACATGGGGTAATTCCACCCCCACGGGATCCAAACGTCGTTCCACGCACCAATCCACCCAGTTCTTCTAGGCAGAGGAATACTGTTTTCTGGTAGAAGGTGCCCAGGCCTGTCTGATAAAGTCCGAAGTCCTGTCAAAAACTCCTGGCATTTGCCATTGTTCCCTGAAAGCCTCCATGCCATCAGCGTGAGCCTGCCCTCTAGAATCAATGGGCGTTGCTCCTGAAGCGGACCCAGCAACAGCGATTCCGACTCCAGTAGTAACCTGGGAAGATCGCAACTCCATTGTAATAATTTGGGGAACCACGACTGGGACGTCCACCACGGCGTCACCATAACTAACTCTGCCCGTTGCCTGATGACCTGCGTCATCACTCTGGGGATCAGCAAGAACGGGGGAAACGCATACTGTGTCGCATTCGACCCGTCCTGCAGAAAGGCATCGGTCGTCTTCGCCAACGGGTCCGGCCTCCAGCTGAAAAACTGGGGAATCTGATAAGTGAGTCTGGAAGCAATGAGATCCATCTGGAATGGACCCCAAATCTTCTGAAGCCACTGAAAAACTTCGGGATGCAACTTCCAGTCGCTGAAATCTCTGAGGTGCCTGGAGTTCCAATCCGCCACCTGATTGACCTGGCCCTGGATGTATTCTGCCATCACCGAGATCTGATTTGTGAGGCAGTAATGCCAAAAATCCTTGGCTCTCTGCACAAGAAGAGACGATCTCGTGCTGCCCAACTTGTTGATGTACCTCACCGCCGGCACATTGTCCATGCGGAGGAGGATACAACATGAAGTCTGCCTCGGGGATAGCGTCCGAATTGCCAACGACCCTGCGAGCAGTTCTAAGCAATTTATGTGCAAGGAAAGTTCTTGCGGAGACCACCTGCCGCCCGTGGAGATGTCCCCGCAGTGTGCGCCCCAGCCCCATCGGCTGGCGTCTGACTCGATTATCACCTCTGGCTGAGATCCGAAGATTGCTCTGCCGCTCCAGGCATCCACATGGCCTAACCACCACTGTACCTCCGACCTGACTTCCTGTGACAGTGGGATGATGTCCGAATAGGACAGACCCTTCTGGAGATGTCTGATTTTTAGGCGTTGAAGGGCCCTGTAATGAAGAGGGCCCGGGAATATCGCTTGAATGAGTGTGACAGTTTGACTATTCAATAACTTTAGGATCTCCTTCTTGAGGTCCTTTAGTTTCGTCTTTGGAAGGCACAGTTGGGCCGACTGTGAGTCTATCGTGAATCCGAGGAAGTCTATCCTCTGAGTTGTAACAATCACCGACTTCTTCGGATTGATAACAAAACCTAGGCTCTGAAGCAGCGTTGTCGTAAGGACGAGGTGCTGCTTGAGTGTTGCTTGATTCTGTGCCATGATCAGGATGTCGTCGAGGTATATTATGAGACGAATACCCCTTTCTCTGAGGTGGGCCACCACTGGTTTCATCACCTTGGTGAAGCACCAAGGAGCTGAGGAGAGCCCGAAAGGAAGAGCCAAATATTCGTAGCATTGGCCGTTCCAGCTGAACTGGAGGAACCTGCGATGCGGCGGGAAGATTGGAATGGATAGGTATGCGTCCTTGAGATCTAACCTGACCATCCAATCTCCTTCCTGCAGCAAATCCGCTAGAAGATGGATACCATCTTGAAATGGTTGTACGTTAGGAATTGATTGAATTCTTTGAGATTCAGAACCAGTCTGTTCCCACCTCCTTTCTTCTGTACAATAAAGATGCCGTGAGGCCCCCTGGATGGTGCTATTGCATGCTTCCGCAGCAACTCTGCAATCTCCTCGTCTATAAAACTGCGATCTTGTTGGGAAAAATGGAGATTTGCTGGGGGACTTGACTGAAACGGACGAGAGTAAAACTCTAACTGAAAACCTTGCACTGTTAGCAACACCCAGGAGTCCTGAGTTAGCTCCTGCCACTGACGTAGACAGTGTTGAGTGCGACCCCCCAAAGGAAGAAGAGAAAGGTCTACAACGCTCACCTGTGGGCTGCTGGGCCTTGAAGTTCGCCCTGTTGTTGCCGGACTGGAAACGCCCTCTGTTGAACCTCCTGCGGGATGGATAGAAGGTACCTCCGCAAGTGGAATCATAGTCATTTCTTCCGCGACCGAAGTCGCCTCTCTGGGAACCTTGGTGACCTCCATGGCCTGACGAGCGGCCCGCCTCGCCCGGCCCGATTAAAACACCCTGGTTGAACACTTGTTTTATCCCAGATTGCGCTTTATCCAGGGTAGTAAACGTACCGACGTACTTTGCAACGTCCTTGACTAAGCGCTCTCCAAATAGTTGTCCTGCCGCAAGGGGTCCGGGTTCTGCATCCGCCAGCTCCGTAAGGTTGCTGTCCATCCGTATCAGGAGTGACTTCCGCCTTTCCGATGAGATTGCGCAATTTGCGTTGCCTATGAGGCATATGGCCCGTTGGGTCCATCCTGCCAAGATATCAGGGTCTATCGGGAGAGAGGACTCCTTGGCCGCCAATGCCATTTTCAGGATTTTGGTCAAAGGGCCCACAACGTCCAGCAATTTATCCTGGCATCCCTGCCAAGCGCGGTCGATGCCACGTTTGGGGTCCTTTGAGAATTTTCGCAGGAATGTTAGCAGGCTTGCGTCAATTTTGGGTGTCTCCGCCACTTTGTCCGGCAGCTCGGGGCACGGAAATTCGGATTTTAGGCGATTTTGTACTTCTCTGGGGAAGCTTTTCTTCAGGTTTTCATGAAGATAGGCCGAAACTGCGGGGGAGGCACCCAGTCTGAGGATCGAGGGTGCATAATATCGGAAGGATCAAAGGTGAAAAGGGTAGAGGGAGGATCCGCCGCTGACGGCGGAGTTGTCTTCGCCTTCTTTGGTGGGGGAGGCTCCTCCGAGGTGTCGGTATTTGTATTTGTAGTTGCAGTGTCGGTCTCTGTATCTATGTAGGTCTTAGACTTAGCTTTGGCCTTAGTACCGGAATAGGAGTGTTCAGCCGTCCCACTAGCGGGCAACGTGGAAAGTGCCTGCGCATGTGGCCACTGCACTGGGTTAGAAGAGCCCTGGTCAGATGTGGAAGCCTCTGACTTCTTCTTTTGCGGCTTGTCGTAGCTGTGTCTCTTGGCGAAGCCCTGTAGCTGCTTCCTGATAGGGCGCAGAGCCGCCGCTAAGGCCTGTTGAACAGTCTGCGGGACCTTGGTCTCCATAGCCCTGATCACAGAGGTATGGACCGAGGCGTCCAAAGCATTTACCAGGTTGTCCTCCAAAACAGCCTCCTGCTGTCCGTCATATGCCTCCTCATCAGCATACTCTTCAGGGTATTGCTCCCACTCAGCCATTTTCAGGGGTGGGGTGAAGCTATAACAATAACTATATGCAATACAATTGAAAATGAAGTTCCCTGTGAGTCCCTTTCACAGCGACAAGGAGGGGTAATGGGGGGGGGGGGGTCAGCCCACCTGTACACAAATGTTTTATACCTAAAGACCCCCTCAGCAAAGCTGTAGTCCGAAGGGTCAGAGACCCAGGCCAATGTAATAATAAACAGAGCGTGTGCTCACTCTCTTCTGGCCAGAATTTTTGCAACCTAAGGCAGAGCGATGATCGTGAGACAAACGTTTGAAATATGGGGATATTCGCGTTGCTAACGCGCCGCCCAAAGGCGACTGAAAAACCGCCCAAAACAAGCCCAAATTCAGTGCGTTGGGGAGCGCGTCGCCGCCGAGAGCCACCCGGTACCTGCAGCGTCACAGGGCGATGAGGGAAGCCCTTGCGCATGCGCGAGGAGCGCGCGCTTAATGGGGAGAGATTACTAGCCGGGAACAAAGGCTCATTGCACAAAAAGGATATCGGTCTGCCCCCGGTCAACGACCGTCACCTCCGCACGCCCTATACCGGCGTGAATCGAAAAGGACAGCGGGCCAAAGCGGCGCGCTAACAACAAAGCGCTCGCCCGCTAATGCACAATTCCTTCAAAATCTAGTAAGAAATCACAAAAAGCCTATATCGACTTAAACATAGTATCATTATGACATAAGTAAATCGTAATCTTCATGAAAGCAGAAAGCTATAAAAAGCACTACAAAACATGCAAACAACAGCAGACGGAGGGAACAAAGTGCACTTATCTCGCTGTGAGCAGCAAAGAAAGAGGAAGATGGCAGCACGCTAAGGGTTCTTATGGACTGTGGGGTGGCCCTGTGACCCTCAGAACCTGGGTTCCAAGTGTATATATACAACAATTGTTCTGTTGGGAAGAAAAATTACTTTGCTTGTCCTTAAGACAGAGGATATTTGCAATATTGCTTCACAATTACAAATAACCAATTAAACACTAAATGAACACACCATTCTTTGGATTTAATCCTCTATATTTCATTATTTTATAAATCATTAGTTGCACAAATATTTCTAATACACATACATTTAGAAGGCTGTACATATGTGCATCATGGGAAATGTAGTTTTGTTATACTGTTATTATGAAAATATGCATTTTCATTGGCTGCTGTGTTTTTTGCAGGAAAGATTGAGAAGCATAATCTGAAGCCTCCGGTCCTGTAATAGAATCGTCTTTGGGTCATTGGTGGCAGAGTCAGCACCAGCAGTGAGTCCTGCCAAGCCCAGCCTTCACTGACTCAAAAGCAGACCTTTTAAATGTATCTTTGTATTAAATGTTTAAACATTTCACCCCAGACAAGAAAAAGAGAAAGAGAAACTAAAGAGTGTCAGTTCCATTTATAAATGTAAATATGAGGAGTGACAGCCACAGTTGTAAGAAAGGGATCCAACTTTCCATCCCACTTAACAAACCTGTCAGTTTCCCAAGTCAGCCTTAGTATTGAGTATCAGGCTGGTAGTTTTCTTCTTTAGGGACAGGTGTGGCGCAGGGGCCAGAGCAGCTGACTCCAGCGCACAGGGCTCCGGGGACAGGTGTGGCGCAGCGGCCAGAGCAGCTGACTGGCGCTCAGGGCTCCGAGGACAGGTGGGGCGCAGCCACCAGAGCAGCTGACTCTGGAGCAAAAGGCTCTGGGGATAGGTGTGGCGCAGCGGCCAGAGCAGCCGACTCCGGCACACAGGGCTCCGGGGACAGCTGACTCCGGAGTACAGGGCTCCGGGGACAGGTGTGGCGCAGCGGCCAGAGCAGCTGACTCCGGCGCACAGGGCTGCGGGGACAGGTGTGGCGCAGCGGCCAGAGCAGCTGACTCCGTCGCACAGGGCTCCGGGGACAGGTGTGGCGCAGCGGCCAGAGCAGCTGACTCCGGAGCACAGGGCTCCGGGCACAGTTGTGGAGCAGCGGCCAGAGCAGCTGACTTCGGCGCACAGGGCTCACTGCTCGAGCCCCAGCATTGGCCGCAGCTCAGCGTCATGTGACTCTGGGCAACAGCTCACTTCATCTCCCCGACGGCCCCAGCGCCTGGATACCCTTAGGGGTGATGAGTCACACTTTACAAATCTGCAATTTAGGGACATGCTTGAGTAAACGAGGAGTTTGCTGAATTCAATCACTTTTAGGTGCTTTTATTTAATCTTGAGGGAAACAGCTTCTGTATTTAATGTTACTGGAGTTTCTTTTTCCTTGGCTGTTGTACGTTGTAGGGAGTGGGCGCTGATGGTTTCTTCCACTTATCTTCTCGGGATCAGAGAGTCTGCCTTTCTGTATTTAAAGTAGGTGAAAGATGTTCTTTGTTGATTTTGTTTTTCACTTTTGTTTTTAATTTAGGTGCCAGAGTTTTCATGATGTTTTACCTGGGAGGAGGCATTTTCAAGTATCAGCCGTGCCAAGTGCCACGCATCAGGGGTTAGTGTGACACATTGTAGTGCATCTCACCACATTCCTGCTCTAAAGTACATTTGTCACACCTTTTTGGTATTTCTTGAGGCGTTTTGCTTTCATTAAGGCTTGAGTGCAGCCAGCGTGTATTTGTTTAATCTTATTGCAGTCTTGGCTGGGCCAAGAGAGGTGACTGGGTTGTCATAGAAACGTCTTCTGGGCCCAGCTTATTACAATATTGTGCATTGTTTCTGGCGTACACACCCAGAAACAGTAATGAAAGTGTCTCTGGCCCTGAACATCTGCTCTGTTCACACCTCCAGTCCAGCGATGGACCGGCCTATAGGACAGTGTGACTGTTTTCAAAATTTGTATTTTAAAAGTTTTGTATAGCGCTAGTTTGACCCGTAGGTATCAGAGAGCTTTACATACACACAGTACACAGCAGGAGGACATTACAATTACAAAGTAGGCCGACAGTAAGGAAGCAAACCACAGATACAAATACAACATGGGAATGAATATGCAGTACAACGGAGGGGGAGAGAGCAAAAGAAAGGGCGAGAAAGACATAGTCTGGTCACCCACTATCTATGAGAGTCCAGGGAGAGCGGAGACAACTTGGATAAAGAAGACTAGGTTAGTTGACGTTGGTCATCAAAGTATTTGTTTAGGAAATGGAGTTGCAGGTCAGGTCAGTATGAGGGCCATGGTGTTGGCTGCCTGTGGGGCTGTTTGAAGGACTGAGGGGCCATTTTTTTACTGTAGATTTTCATGACATTTATTATCACTTAGACTGTAATTTGTATAGCAACCAAAAGTCTGATCCCCAACGCATTACCTGTATCCATTGTGGTGTTTCAGCTCCCCCAGCATGCCTTAATGATTGCGCACCCCTCTGAATTGAAGACAGATGTGTGATCGAGTGGACCTCCCTAAGTCATGGGTTGCTCTCCAAGCCCCAAAGCGATTAAAGCTTTTACAGGCGCTCATGTCCATCGAAGCTTTTATAAACGCTCATGTCCATCAAAGCTTTTACAGGAGCTCATGTCTATCAAAGCTTTTACAGGAGCTCATGTCCATCAAAGCTTTTACAGGAGCTCATGTCCATCAAAGCTTTTACAGGCGCTCATGTCTATCAAAGCTTTTACAGCCGCTCATGTCCATCAAAGCTTTTACAGGAGCTCATGTCCATCAAAGCTTTTACAGGCGCTCATGTCCATCAAAGCTTTTACAGGAGCTCATGTCCATCAAAGCTTTTACAGGCGCTCATGTCTATCAAAGCTTTTACAGCCGCTCATGTCCATCAAAGCTTTTACAGGAGCTCATGTCCATCAAAGCTTTTACAGGAGCTCATGTCCATCCAGGCTTTTACAGGAGCTCATGTCCATCAAAGCTTTTACAGGAGCTCATGTCCATCAAAGCTTTTACAGGAGCTCATGTCAATCAAAGCTTTTACAGGAGCTCATGTCTATCCAGGCTTTTACAGGAGCTCATGTCCATCAAAGCTTTTACAGGAGCTCATGTCCATCAAAGCTTTTACAGGAGCTCATGTCCATCAAAGCTTTTACAGGAGCTCATGTCCATCAAAGCTTTTAAAGGAGCTCATGCCCATCAAAGCTTTTACAGGCGCTCATGTCCATCAAAGCTTTTACAGGAGCTCATGTCCATCCAGGCTTTTACAGGAGCTCATGTCCATCAAAGCTTTAACAGGAGCTCATGTCCATCAAAGCTTTTACAGGAGCTCATGTCAATCAAAGCTTTTACAGGCGCTCACGTCCATCAAAGCTTTTACAGGAGCTCATGTCCATCAAAGCTTTTACAGGAGCCCATGTCCATCAAAGCTTTTACAGAAGCTCATGTCAATCAAAGCTTTTACAGGCGCTCATGTCCATCGAAGCTTTTACAGAAGCTCATGTCAATCAAAGCTTTTACAGAAGCTCATGTCAATCAAAGCTTTTACAGGCGCTCATGTCCATCCAAGCTTTTACAGAAGCTAATTTCCATCCCCTGCCCCTTGCTGTTTGTCAAGAACCGGCGTTTCCTGTTATGGGTGAATTGGAGTGGTGGGAGGAATCAAGATTGTTCTGCCGTTGCCTCAAGCAGGGCATTTCCTCATGGGCGGTGTGGCTGTGGGCCCATCCTTCACAGTAAGAAGGCCAGTCAGTCCATTGAGTTGAGGTGTCACTCTCTTAACTGATGGGGGAGGATGCGGTATTAGGGCCGGAGCCATTGACTTTGGAAGCTGCGGCATCCCTTGCTAAAACAGCCTCCCTGGGGGGTTTGAAGCTCTTTTACCCTAATGGGGACTGCTCATCTGACCACAAACATTGCCTGCAGCAAGCACAAACAAGCAA